>NC_052486.1:3902948-4143531 GCF_009730915.1 Dioscorea cayenensis subsp. rotundata
TTTTATCTTCTTTATTATGTTTTATTTCAAATTATTCTAAAGTGATATAGGTAATTTAGTTTATGACTAATGAAACATCGGTAAACTTTTAATCAATCATCTAAATACATACTCTATTCACGCTAATTTTAGAAGATGATTATTACGATAAAAGTATTGAATAATTTTTATTTTAATCATAATTAAAAATCATGCTTATATTTTCTTACACAAAAAGCAAAACAAGCCATGTCATGAGATAGCAGCACACAAAGATATTTAGCTCTCATAATACTCATGTCAACTCTAGCACATGCAAGCAAAGATTCAAACCTATTTTCTAGCGACCTCAACGATTCTATGTAAAGAATCGGATGCTCAATGACCAACCGGTTGTCGACTTTTACTCATATTCACCATATCATTTTTATTTTTCTATAAGAGGAATGGGAATCATAGAAAAGGCAAATGCAAGACATGCTAACATGTTACCATTAGAGGTAATGGGGATAATAGCATAAAAGCTGCTGGAGAAGGCATTGATAGATATATCCACATGGTTGTGAACCTTTTTCTAACTAGAATTGATGCCCTGGGACTTCTGTGATCATGTGATGGACTAGTTTGTAGTTGTAGGATCACTGTGCTTTTTCTTTTAACTTTCTTTCTCTTCTTTCTTTCCTTGCTGCAGTTGCTCTTGGGGTCATTTGATCTAAGTTGTCTTCTTTTCAATTTTGATATAATATATATATATATATATATATATAATTTTGAGACTTTAAGTTGTTTTTTTTTTATTTTGCATTTTTATAATATATTTTTTTATCTTCATATTTAATTATAGTTTGTATTGAGATTAAATGTTTTTTGTTTGTGTATATAAAGTACTCAATATAATCTATGATGTTGACTTAGAGTATAATTTTATATAGTGATGTAGCCCTTTTATATCATATACTTTTGGTACCGATGGCTCCTTGGCCTATTATCACATTAGTCCCCATGTATAGGTAAAATTATGAGTTCAACTTTTCAGGTGTGGGTTATCCGCTTTATCAAAAAAAAAAATAAAATAAAATAAACTATTGGTGACGTTAGATTAAAGTGGACAGAGTACAAAGTTAATTTATGTTTTGTCATTTAGTTTTGTTTTATATTTTCGTTTTTATATTTTTATTAAGTTGTTGAAAAAAGATTTTTTAATTTACCATAACAGATCCAATGAAAATTGAAATTAAATATTCTTAAAAATGTCAGTTCGTACAATCGTTTCGATTTATTACGGGGACCCATGAGTTCCTATATATGCGTGTTCATCCCACTTGTTAAGCAATTTAATTAATTCTCAGGTGGAGTACACAAATATTGTGAAAAGTCTCAATATTCGTATGTGCTCATTTTAAACACGTGATTTTTTCACATTTGTCAAAAAAATAAATAATAAAATAAAATAAAATGTATATATGGTAAAAATAATTTATGTGATGAAACATATTTTAGAAGGCAATGAATCGACATAAGATAAAAAATCAAATGTGTGTGTATATATATAAGAGATACTTTCTTATTTTATTTGATATTATTCCTAGGTAGTCTTCTTCAACATATATATATATATATATATATATATATGTTCTTTATATGGTTACAAGATCAATTATAAATAGATCCCATATCTTTTCCTTAATTTGTTTTCTTTGTTTCTCTCTAGATTAGGGGCCACAGCAAATCACTATCAAAAATTTTATAAGCTTAAGTTGAGGGAATTTAGGATCGCAATGGACTTGACCTAATAAAGCACATATATATTTATTTTTTTAATGATATAAAAAAACCAAAAAGGTTGGGAAAGCAATTTATTAAATACCAAACCTAAGGTCTAGACCAAATATATTTAATTTTTTTATTTATTTATGTATTTGGTGATCATAACTTTGGCCGAAAGACATGAAATGCTTTTTCCCTACAAACTTATTTTTCCTTTGCTCTTCTTTTTATTATAAAAAAGTTGCTCACCATCTTGCTCCCCCCAAATGAAAAATACAACATTGGCATTCAATTCAATCACCATATGACAATGGGATCATTCTTTTTTTTTTCCATAAAATAAATAAATAAATATAATTTTTATCTAAATATAAATAAATATCTTCAAAATTTTGAAATTCTTTTTCCCGAGGGATAAGCCACGTATTAAGGGCTAGTGTGGGGTTTTTAAGTATTCCACATACTTTTATCCACCGCAAGTGTAAGGAACTGATCTCTGATCTCACTCGCTTTGCAGAGAATCTTGAGTACTACTAGGCTCAAAAGCATTTAACGAAATTCCTTGTATGTCCTTGTAAAATTTATTTTTAAAATTATATATATATATATATACCCAAAACCCTCATAATTGTGTATACTCCCCATGAAAGTAATATTTGGTGCACACCCTTCCTATTACAAGATGTTGAGCTCCATTAGGTATATAAACTCAATCCTAATTAACTATTTATTTCATTATAGAAAATGTTTAAGTATCTTTTACAAAGTAGTTGAACCGTTAATTTTAGGGGATTACATGTTAACCTATAATTGTCTTTTCCCATCCTTCACTGTGTTAAACACAGTTAACGAAGGTAAACCCACAAATGTGAGTAGCTTGTGGAGGGATAAATACAAATATGCTTTTAATACGGTATATAGAAATTTTTACATGTAGACTGTTGAGTCTAATTAACTATATAGTATTAATTAATAATGTATGATATATATATATATATATATATATATATATATATATATATATAAAATTATTAAGAGGGATTGATCCAATTGGCAAAGACTTAGATAAATTACGGAAGTAGTTTTAAGTTTGAATCTTTTTGTATATAAATGCCTATTAAGAAAAATTTATCCACTTATCTATCTCGCTCCATGAATTCTTTGGATGAACGATAAAAGAAAAAAAAAAATATCTACATTTAAACATTTATCATTTCATATTATTTAGTTTTATCTTGATTTTTATTTTATACTTTTATTTTTATCACACATAAAATAAATTTTATTAACAACTCATTTATTTATATAATTATTATATTTATGCCTCTTGTTTGTGACACAGGGATAGAAGTGAATATTTAAATTATCATAATTCCATGTATATGGAGATAGAAATTTTCTAATCATTTGATTGTGAATATTTAAAAAATTAAGATAGATAAAATCATAAAAATATATACTACTTGAGAATGTATGCTATACATTAATATATATATATATATATATATATATATATATATATATATATATATATATATATATATATATAGTGTATGTGTGTGTGTGTGTGTGTGTGTGTGTGTGTTTTAGGTATAAATAAATATGGTTAATATGAAATTAGAAAAAAAAAACTTGGAGGGTATTTTTGGAATCAGATAAAATAAAATGGTACTGCAAATCATTTGGGATTAAGAATTATGAGTATAGTGGTAGGACAATGAGACCCTATCAATAATTCTCCAAACTCTAACAAAACACTCACTTAAACTAATTAAAGTTCAGTGTATTGTCACCTTGATGCAAACACAACAACATTTTATAATTTTTATAATTTTGTTTAGTCTAGATATAATTTAGTTATTCTTTTATGTATATTCAATAACATAACTCAACTATCATATAGATTATTTAACTTATAGTATCAATACCAAAAATATATCAATAGCTAAAAGATTACATCAATCTAACATTAGTCTCATGATTGTTCTAAGATAATTTTAATATTCGTTAGATTAAATATTATAAAAAATTCTGTAAAATAATATAATTATGTTTTACTCCACTTACAATTTTTCTTAACTTCATAATCAACTTGAGTTAAAAAATTATTTAACCCTTCATCGTACCTCTAATATTAATTAAAAAATATATTAATCATATATTTTAAATTGAATGTCATTTATCATGATTCCAACTCGAGAAAGAAAACAAAATGTAGATCTAAACTTTGCAAAGAATCTATCAAAACAGGAATTTTAAATGCATAAATTTTTTCTAAAATATAACCCCTTTTATGTAAATTAATTACCACTTTTTCTTTCTTGTATTTTACTTGTCACTTTTGTAATCACTTTTAATCTCTAACACAAGACATAATGACAATTTTACTCATTTATTTACATAAAATATATTATGAAATACATATCACTTAGATATCAAATATATAGTCAATTATATTGTAAAAAAATTTAAAAAAAAATATCTTATATCTTACATATATTATTCAATAATGTACATATATGACTCATATGATTTTTTGGTCTATTACATAAAGTATTTGTGTTCTTATAAAGAAGATGTAATTCAAATTTTAGCTTACACAGGAAGAAAGCAATATGCGCCCTCATGTGATCTATTTTGTTAAATATATATATATATATATATATATATATATATATATATATATAATTACTAGAATTTAACCAAACACAAGATAAAAACATTTGTATTTTAAATGAAGGGGTGGCATGTAATTTCAAAATAGATATAATGTCAATAAATAAATAAATAATGAGGGGCATATATGTAAACAAACAAATAATTCAATTGAAAACTATGTCACAAAATTTGCATGTGTGTTTGTGAGTGCAGATGAAGTGATTGTTGCACTGTTCATGTTGCGTCTTTATTCCAATGGAGTAACACCACAAGCTCTCTTTAACTTCTTTTTGGCACGAGCTCGCACGTGCCAATCATTCTTCAAGATCATCAAACCAGCCCCTACACATGCTCTCATACATATCTATCCACTCTCTTTATTGCTAACCTTATCCTACGACCCTACCTACCATTGACAGAGATTTGGGTTGGACCTTTCTTTTTCAGTACTTTTATTTGTTTTAGTGTTTCCCTTTTCTTTGTTCCGTTTGAACATGCATGGTTGCTGCTACATTTGAAAGAAGCTAAACATAATGTATTTTAATTTATGTGTGCAGGGATTAAAGAAAATATGAGTTATTATACTATTAAAATGCTTCTCCTTGATCCTCTTAATTTATTGATGCTAAGATCTTAACATGTCACAGATGTTTGTGTGTCGCTGTGTGTTGAGTGATTAAGCTGGTATTTATATATGTCATAATGTTGTTTATTATCGTGGAATAAAAATAACTATATGTATGTATTTTAGTTTAATATTTATTTCTATGTTCATTCATGGACAATAACGAGTGTTTTGAAAATATAAAAATGAGAAAAAGAAAAAAATATGATACAAACCATTTGACATATATGTACTTTAATTCAATGTTTATTTCTACTTTTATATGTATTTTGAAAATATAAAGACAAAAGTGAATAATATGGAAATATAAAGACAATTAAAAAATGCACTTGAAATGCACTTAATTTATTTTATGCATCACCATTTGAATTAATTTTAATGTTTAAATAGGGTTGAAATGGCTTTTACTTTATTTATTTTAAAACTATTTTTTTAATACATATTATTAAACTTAAGATATACAATCCATTTAAAAAAAATGTTTTTCTTATAAAATTAAAAATATTCTCATATTTTATCAAAGATAAGTATCTAACAAAGATTTTATATAAGCACATGAAAAAAATTAAAACTATATTTTTTTATAGTGCTTGAATTATTGAGCATGTTGAGAGAACGAACGGAGGAAAGAAGTGAACATGTTGACATTGACAAAAGCTAGGGTTGCTATTTGCTAAGATGTAAAGAGATCATTATTTTTGTTTTTTTCGCTTTTCTTCTTCTCTAAATTAGATTAAAACTATATTTTTATAGTGCTTGAATTATTGAGCATGTTATGAGAATGAAGGAGGAGGAAAGAAGTGAACATGTTGACATCGACAAAAGCTAGGGTTGCTAAGATGTAAAGAGATCATTATTTTTGTTTTTTTTCCATTTTTCTTCTTCTCTCAATTAGTTTTTATGTTTTTGTCTTTGTAATTCAATTGTATTGCTAACTTATCGTTATCGATAAAAAATGTCAAATCAATTTAATATGTAGGGTTTTTGGTCTAGTAGGGTTTTGATTTGACTTAGCTATGTTTGAATCAAACTAACTTAAATATGTTGATCGAGACTATTTATATATATATATATATATACTCATATAACTCATTTAATGTGATATTATTATATTATGAATATAATCGATGGCAAAATTATAGACCTTTAACTTGTCTTACTTGCTAAGTGGCATAATTTTTATACCAACTTTCAAAAGAGATTTTTTTTTGTTAAATTTTTCTTTAACATGAAATTTTCATGTTAAATGATAAAATCAGCTTGATTTGTTACTAAATTCATATGCATACACACTTAAATAATATTACATGTGTGAAACAAATTTTAGAATAGTTTTCTTAAGAATAAATTATACCATACTTTTATAAAAAAAAAATAAAATAAACCTAAAATATGTCTAACTCATTAGTATGGCGTTTCACTAATGCAAACTTTGAAAATAGACATTATAAAAGAGAGAGAAAGATAATGTCATTTTTTGTTTCTTTATTTATGGTAATATTCATTTTAACTCGTGCATTTTTAAACTATTCAATACAGTCTTTACATTTTTTATAATTTTGTTTTATCACTAATATTATGATTTTGCCACGTGAAAGTTTCATTAATTATTTTAAAAAATAAAAAAAAATCAAATTAAGAAAAATTAATAAATGAAAACATTTTATCACAGGCAAAGTCATTCTCAACCATGAAAAGAAAATAAAAAATTATATTAAATATTTTGAGAAATATATAGAAGAAAAAATCAGCACTAAGGAGTAAAACAAAACATGCATACATAAATAAAAAAAAAAAACTTTATTAAAAAAAAATCAAACATTGAAAAAGAATAAAGAAGAGTAGTGTGTGTAGGACCATATTAGCACATGGCTTAGCTGGTGCTTTGAATAGTGGTAGCAGAATGAGGGGGCCAATTGCCATCATACAGGGGACCAAAATCAAAACCTCAATATCTTATTCCCTTGCAAATATGGCATATATATATCTATACATACCATGGTCAACATTCAACCCTTTATTCATGTTTGGTAGTTTTTTTATTTTTATTTTAATAACATTGCTGTGGTCATTGCATTTAACGATGTAGAAAAGATTTTAGGTTGGACCAAGAACTGATTGAATATGATAATGATCATCGACGTTTGGTTTGAGTAGTCAAAGTTCTCATATCATAGTTTACGTAATGAGTTTATAGTTTATTAAGCACAATGAGTGTTTCGAATAGATGTTTCTATTAATTGAGTCTTATTTGAACTTAATTTAGTATATTGATGATAATTTAATTAAATAAGTAGTTTTATTGTTGATGTAAAATTTTGAATTGGACCAATCTGATTATAATTATTATGGGTTAAATTGAGCCCAATTTGATGTATGTTTAACATGAGCCCAATTTGAGCTTGATATAAAATTATTTTATTGTTTTCAAAATTGACTATGAGTTTACTATAATTTTATTATTCATATTTGATCAAATCAAACAGAATTTGAGTTATATCAAGCTCAAGTTGACTTGATAATCATAATCATATTATTATTTAAAATTTTTTAATATTTATTACAGCCAACTTTTAGGTTAAATTTTATTGAGATAAATCCATACATTTTGAATTTGGGTCCAAATCTTAAATTCCAAGCCTTTTGCTTGACCCATTAACCATGTAATTGATCCAATGAATATTTTGAATGCCTTGTTGGTGTTTTGATATCAAATCATATTTTTATTCTTTTTCAATATGATCAAATTTATGAAATGTTACCAACATTGCATTGTGATTTATTAAATCAATTAATTTTTTTCCTCAATTTTTTTTCCATCATTTAGTTAACAGATGCCAAGTGATGAACTTATTTTAAATTAGTGTTTTGGAAAAAAAAAACTTAAATAAATAAATATGATAAATAAATAGAAAATTATTGAAGAAAAGTGGTAAGTCTTAAATCGAATTGATGATTAATTAAATAGAAACATGAAGCAATACAATGGCCAAGCCCAATTTGCAAAACTCGGGCTTGATTTATCCAGGTAAACAATATTGATTTATTAGAATATTATAATTCAAATTTCATAATGTTTAATCATATACATTAACAGGACATTTTATTATAAAGAAGAGTTCCTTTTAACTCAAGTTAATATATTTGAAACTAAATAAATTCTCTCATTCAGCATTGAACTTTTACAAATTTGGAAGTTTTAAGATAATTATATATATAGACATATAATAGAAACTCTAACGATATGATTAAATAATGTTGTACATAGAAACGGTTGGAATATCTTCATTTTGAAAAATTTATTATGCAAACAAATAAATAAAATATAGTTTTATTTTTTTCATGTGTTTATATAAAATCTTTGTTGGATAATTATCTTTCAATGTTATATAAAATATGAGAGTAATTTTAATTTTATAAAAAATTATTTTTTCATTAAAACGCATTGTATATCTATTAAATAAATAAAGTAGGAAAGCCATTTTCACCCAATTTAAACAATAAAATTAATTATTGGGTTCAATATTATTCATTTTGAGTCACTAAAATGTTTTCATATTATTCACTTCTGTCTTTATATTTTCAAAATACATATAAAAATAGAAATAAAAATTAGTTTTATCCTCCAAAATGGATTGTATTAAATTATTCATTTTCATGTTTATACTTTCAAAATACTTGTTACTGTCCCTGGAACAAGCATAGAATAAAATATTAAATTAAAATACACACGTCACAAATAGTTTTGTGCTTTTTATCTATAATAATGATTAAAACAATAAAAAAAATACATAAATAATTTTTTTTTATAAAGTGAATAAGCTATGTTAGGACATAGACAAATATGGTGTTAATATCTCAATACTCTTATCCTATTTATCAACAAGAACAAGAATACCCTATATAGAGTATTCAATATTAATAAACTAAGAGATTATTGATAAGTATTTAAATAAGTATTGTTATAACTATTTTTTTTTAATCTTACTCCTTGAACATAAATCAAAAATATATCGAGAAAATAAAAACATTACTACTTTCTCTTTTGATGTAGCACAACGAAAAAGAATGCATAAACAAACAACGAAAATGAAACAAAAACAAAAACAAATAGAATTTAGTAGTAAAGGAAGAGTCCAGCTCCAATTTGGTTGGATGGATATGTTAGCAACAAGGACAGTGGATAGACATGTATGAGAGCATGTGTTGGGGCTGGTTCGATGATCTTGAAGAATGATTGGCACGTGCGAGCTCGTGCCAAAAAGAAGTTAAAGAGAGCTTGTAGTGTTACTCCATTGGAATAAAGACACGACATGCACAGTGCAATCATCATTTCATCTGCACTCACAAACACACATGCAAATTATGTGACAAAGTTTTCAATTGAATTATTTGTCTTTTTATATATGCCCCCCTCATAAATAAATAAATGTTTTTATTTAAATAAATAAATGTTTTTATTTTGTGTTTGGTTAAACTCTAGTCATTATATATGTATTTTTTTAATAAATAAATAAATGTTTTTATTTTGTGTTTGGTTAAACTCTAGTCATTATATATGTATTTTTTTTATGGGTGGAGCAGCCACATGGAGACATGCATAGGCATAGAGTAAATATCTTAACAAATTTGTGCTTTCATCTTCGTGAGATGATATTCAAACTTGTCCTTTTTATAAGGACATGAATAGTATATTACTTAGAAGATAGGATTTTTCTAATCAGTGCATGTCAAATCAACTTTCTAATGTTAAAGTCAAACATTTAGGTAAAATATCACATGATGACTATGTGCACATATGAGGTTTTTCTTTTAAAAAAATGACTGCATCTACCATTGGCTGGTGAGCAAGATTAAGTGAGTTAATCAAAGTTTAAACTCTTTAATCTCATCTAACTATTCCTATAAATAAGCAAAGATGAAGCTCTCATGTTGCACTAAGTGATGAAAGTGAAAGAATAAAGTGAGGTTGAGAGAAAGAGTGGGAGAGAGAAAAAAATTTGAGAGTTAGTATTTTTACCCTAGTATAAGAGAGTATAGTGTCTCCTAATTATTAGAGAGATTGTAACTCCAAAATTTTCTCACTTAGTAAAATTCTTTTATTCTTACCCGTAGCTTATACCTTAATTTATTTAGTAATTTTTCACGTAAAATCTGTTTTTTATTTTCAATATTGTTTTAATTTCTTTTGTTGCAATTATGCTCCATCTGGTCTTATATTTCCATATCACACAATACAGAAATTAGTAGTCTTCCAATTTTTATGCATGAACTCGAAAATTTTGATTGAGCATCATGTATAGATCAACAAAATGCAATAAGAATGGGTTCTTATATTGACTCTCCATTTTTTTTTATCGCACATAATTAAAGATTTGGGAATATTTTTCTTAATGAACAACAAAGTGAAGAACAAGTGAAAAAAGACCAGCCGTGGAGGGAAAAGATGATAAAATGCTTATAAGCGTATGGCTAACAATTTCAAATAATAGCAGTATAAGCATAAACTAAAACGACTTGACATTTTGGAAATGAGTAAGCATATTTGGGAACATTTTAGAGGGAATGAAGATGATAACTATAGTGTTTTTAGCTATTGTACTTTTTCTATTATTAATGGCATTAATTATGTAATATTTTTTGTCACCAGTAATTTACGTTAAATTGTTTGTTGTTTCTTTATCAATTTGACAAAATATTTTTGATTTTTCATCAACTAAAAATTAAATAGCACTTAAAATTTAACATTATATTATTTTATGGAAATTTGAATAAGTTTTTTAAAATGTTTTAATAATGTATTAAAAATATAATTTTTAATATTAACTAGTTATTTTCATTAAATAATGAAATATTTTGTTAGATAAATAATTTTTTCCATTGTGAATAATTGAACTGATGAGTTAAATGATTGTAGGTCTTATACTACACCCTCCGGTTTTATTTATATGTTTGTCTCAACAAATTCAACCCCATTAAGAAAGTCGATTGAAATTTATTAATAATCTTAAATTTATAAAATTACATCAATTTTCAAAAATTACCCTTAATTAAATATACATATGGATTCCATTAATTTCTCTCTCTATTTTAATTATATTATATTTTATATTTTTTAAAAAATATTAGAAGTGTAAAAATACACAAAATATTAAGGGTAAAGTTAAAAAATTTATTTAATACTTCAAGAATTTCTAAATGGACATATATTTTCGTATTATTTAAAATTATCCGATCCACATTCGGGGGTAATTTAATATTACCTCCAACCAAACCACCATAAACCACCATGTTATGATTCAATAACTTTTCTACAATGGAAAATGTTGGAATATCTTGGTTTTGAAAAGTTTAATAGATATTTATTATGTAAATAAATAAAAATATAGTTTTAATTTTTTTTCTTTTCATGTGTTTATATAAAATTTTTGTTGGATACTTAAATTTTAATGCTATATAAAATATGATAATATTTTTAATTTTATAAAAAAAAAAATCATTTTTTATTAAAATGAATTGTATATCTAACGTTTGATAATATGTATTACAAAATTTTTTTTAAATAAATATGTAAAAAGCTATTTCAACCCTATTTAAACATTAAAATTAATTCAAACGGTGATGCATAAAATAAATTAAGTGCATTTTTTTAATTGTTTAAGTGCATTTTGAGTCACTAAAATGTTTCCATATTATTTACTTCTCTCTTTATATTTTCAAAAAACATATAAAAGTAGAAATAAACATTGAATTAAAGTATATATATAAAGTGGCTTTATCCCCCAAAATAGTTTGTATCATATTATCATTTTCAGTTTTTATACTTTCAAAACACTCATTAGTGTCCATGAACAAACATTGAAATAAATACTAAATTTAAATACATGCATCAAAAATAGTTTTTTATACTTTTCATCTATTATAATTATTAAAAAAATAAAAAAAAACATACATAAAAAAATATTGTTTTTTACAAAATGGATGAATTACATTATAAAAGTGTATAAATATAGAGTTAATACTTCAATATGCTGGTGCCCTCATCCTACTCATTGGCAAAAACACAAATACTCTATGTAGGAGACTCAGCACGTACTAATAGACCAATATGTTGTTGGCAAGTATTTTAATAGCATTATAATTAAAATATTTTTGGTTTAATTTTGCCTTGAAAATAAATTAAAAATATATCAAGAAAAAAACCCATTATTAGTTTCTCTTTCGATGTAGCACCAAAACAGAAACAAAAACAAAAACGAATAAAAGTAGTTTAGAGTCCAACTCCCATTAGGTTGGACGGATATGCTAATAACAAAGAGTGGATAGACATGCATGAGAGAATGCCTTGGGTTTGGTTTGATGATCTGGGATGGATATGTTAGTAACGAGAAACCTTGTGGTGTTACTCCATTGGAAATTTGGAATAAAGACACAACATGCAAACTGCACCCATCACTTCATTGCCACTTACAAACACACATGCCAATTATGTGACATTGAATTATTTATTATTTTATTATTATTTAATTTTTTTTGACATTATATTTATTTTAAAATTAACTGCGACCCTTCATTAAAAAACAAAAAAACAAATGTGTTTATTTTGTGTTTGGCTAAATTCTAGTCATTATGTAAAATTTTATTTATTATTTTTTTAATGTGCAGCAGCCGCATGTGGGCGTGCATAGGCGTAGAATTAGCACCTCATCAAGTTTTGTACTCTGCATGCACTGAGATTTAAACTCATCTTCTTTACAAGGCCACAAACAATATGTTTTATGGAAGATCAAGTTTTTTAATTCGTTCATGGCAAATCAACTTCCAAATGTTAAAATGAAACATTTTGGTTAAATTATCACATGATGATTGCTGCGCTCATGTGAGGTTTTCAAAAATGACTGCATCTACCATTGGTTGACGAGTAAGATTAGGTTAGTTAATCAGAGTTGAAACTCTTTAATCTCATCTAACTCTTCCTATAAATAGGCAAAGATGAAGCTCTCATGTTGCACCAAGTGAATGTGAACGAAAGAAGTGAGGTTGAGAGAAAGAGTGTGGCAGAGGAAATAAAAAAATTTTGAGAGTCAATATTTTTCTTCCTAGTATAAGAGAAAGCAGTCATTTTCTCCTAATTACTAGAGAGATTGTAACTCTAAAATTTTCTCACTTAGTAAAATTCTTCCATCCTTATCAGTGGTTTTTACCTTAATTTATTTAGGGGTTTTCAAGTAAAATCTATGTCTTTTATTCTCAATATTAGTTTTAATTTCTTTTGTTGTGACTTTACTTTATCTAATCCTATATTTTTGTAATACCCTAATGCAGAAATCAGTAGCTTTCCAATTCCTATGCGTGAACAAGAAAATTTTGATTGAGCGTCTCATAGTGATCAACAAAATGCAATAGGAAGGGGTTCTTTTTTTTGGCTCTTAATTTTCTTTTTATCTCGCACAATTAAAGAATTGGAAATAGTATTCTAAATGAATAACAAAGTGAAAAACAAGTGAAAAAAAGGTCAGCTGTGGAGTGTAAAAGATGATAAAATGCTTATAGGCATATGGCTTATAATTTAAAATGATAGCAATATAAGCAACGGCCAAAATGATAGAACATCTTGGAAACGAGTGATTGAGCATATTTGGGAACGTTTTAGAGGGAATGAAGAAGACAACTATAGTGTTTTTGGCCATTGTTCTTTTCTTGCCTTTATTTTATCTATTATTAATGCCGTTAATGATGTAATATTTTTTGTCACTCTTAATTTATATTAAATTGCTTATTATTTCTTCATCAATTTGACAAACTTTTTTTTTTTTTATTATCAACTAAAAATTAAATGGCCCTTAAAATTTGTAACAATATATTATTTATGAAAATTTGAACAAGATTTTAAAATATTTTAATAATATATTTATAAAAAATATATTTTTTGGAAATATTAATTAATTATTTCATTAAATAATGAAATATTTTTGGTAGATAAATATTTTTCATTGTGAATAATTGAACTAATAAGCTAAATGATTGTAGGTCTTATACTACTCCCTCCCTCCGGTTCTATTTATATGTTGGTCTTAACAAATTCACCCCCATTAATTAGAAAGTTGATTAAAATTTGTTAATAGTATTAAATTTATAAAAATTACATCAACTTTCAAAAATTACTTTTAATTAAAAATACATAAAGATTCCATTAATTTCTCTCTCTATTTTAATTATATCGTATTTTACAATTTTTAAAATATATTAAAAAAGTGTAAAAATGCATAAGAGATCAAAATGTAAATTTGAAAAAAAAATTTAAGAATGGACATGTAAAACTTCAAGAAAGGGACATGTAAATGGGGCCGATATAGGAATGCAGGGATGCAAGTAGGGTGGGGAATCCCTATTCCCCAGACCCACCCCGATGGGGCGGGAATTCTCTGAAAGAATTGGACTACGACATGCAAATGTGATGGAATGGAGACTACCTCCTTTATGTCGGAGGGAAGTTTGATTTAGTTTCAACAGTAAATTATGCTGATGATGGTTCTAAAGCAAGAATTGCGTCCACCTTATACCGAAGGTTCTGTAAAAATAGAGAACATATATTTATCTAAGACATACATTGTCTTTCGAAGCTAGAAAGTTCATAAATTATGTTTGGAGCTCAATAGTTTAGTCTAAAGTGTCTCAAGCTTTTAATTTAAAAAATTAATCCTATGCCTCCATGTTTGTTATAATCTAGACCGACTATCTAATTTTTGTCAAAATACCATTACATGATAAGGTGAAAATCTATTTATTTACAACAAAATATAGATCATATATATATATATATATATATTAACTTGAAGACTATAAAAACGGTGGGAGTAACATTGGCAGTAATGGCCTAAAAAACATTACCCTCATTCATACCTAAGAACACAACTCTAACACCATCTCTAATGAACTTCTAAACTTCATGCTTGAAACCATGACCACCACTTGTGTAACTTGGTTGATCATCTGCTAAATTAATTTCATAAAACTTTCTCTTTTTGTTTTTATTTTCCTTCTTCTGTTTTCAAACTTAATAGAATGACGTATGGATAAGGAAAAGAGTTCCTTGTCAATAGGTAACAAAACATGATTTGTCTTTGGTTAGTTAGGACATAGCCTATAATTCTTTGCCTACAATGTATAGTTGTCGATTTTTTCCTGGCCTATATGTTAGGGTCCCTGCACCATTCACATGACACCCATGTGTGTCTCATGTTCCTCGTCTTCCCATTTCTAACATTTTTTTTCTTGTTTTTATTTTTATTTTACTTGTTTTATTTTCAAACTTGCTAGACTCATGTGCAGAGAAGAAAGAGAAGTCCTTGTCTCAAGGTCAAACAAACCCACACATTAACTAATATAATATATATAAAAATATAGGTCATTTGTTATCCATGCTACAATAATGATTCTAATTATATACACATAAACAAAGAGGGATTAAGTATATATATATATATATAATTTTTATAGTTTTAGTTCAGTTCAAATCAAGAAATATTTGAATGAAATAAATGTTTTTTTCAGCACAAAAGAATATATTTTTTATTTTTATTTTTTAAAATTAGCATGTTTTTCCTCACAAATTTAGTGTTTTTTTATAAAAAAAGTGGAAGATAAAGAAAAGCCTCATTCAATATTTCACAGGTGACACTTGTGTGTCTTATGTTCCTTGTCTTTCCATTCCTAATGCTTCTTACTCTTTTTTTCCTTGTTATTTTTGTATATTTAATAGAATATCTTGCAAATGAGAAAGGGACCGGGGTCCTTGTCTCCAAGACAAACTATAGAGAAGTCCTTGTCAATAGGCAATGAAACATGATTTTTCTTTGATTAGTTAGGACATAGCCTATATTTCTTTGACTACAATGTATAGTTGTTGTTTTTTTCCTAGGCTATATGTTAGGATCCCTGCACCATTCACATGCGACCCTTGTGTGTCTCCCATTCCTTATTATCCCTATTCCTAACACTTTTTTTTTCCCTTGTTTTGTTTTTAAACTTGATAGACTCATGTGCATATAAGAAAGAGAGGCTCTTGTCTCAAAGTAAAACAAACCGACGCATTACCCAATATAATATATATAAATATACTATTGGTTATCCATACTGCAATAGTAATTCTAATTATTATATATAGATAAACAAAGAGCGATTGAGTATATATAATTTTTATAGTTTTAGTTCCGTTCGGTTCACATCAAAAAATATTTGAATGGAGTAAATATTTTTTTAGCACAGAAGAATATTTTTCCTAATTTTCTTTAAAAAAATTCCCATGTTTTTCATCACAAATATACTGTTTTTTTAACAAAAAAAAGGAAGAGAAAGAAAAGCCTCCATCAAGATTTCACTTGCTACACTTGTGTGTCTCATGTTCCCTGTCTAGGTTATGTCATAACACTCCTTACTCTTTTTGTTTTTATCTTCATTATTCTTTTTTGTAGATTTAATATGAATGACTTGCATATAAGAAAGATGGGTCCTTGTCTCCAAGATAAACTCTAGAGAGGTCCTTGTCAATAGGCAATGAAACATGATTTGGTTTTGGTTAATTAGGACATAGCCTATGTTTCTTTGCCTACAATATATAATTGTTGATTTTTCACTAGACTATATGTTAGGAGTTCTCCACCATTCACATGGCACTCTTGTGTCTCTTGTTCCTTCTCTTTCCATTCACACACTATGTTTTCCCACAAATAAAGCCCTTGTTCTCCAGCCATAAAATTTATATTTCTATCCAACAAAATAATTCTGTGATAAAATTTATCTTTTAAAATATAACTTGATTTAAAAATGTCAATGCCAAGATCAAAACTTCAAGATATGGCATCTGTCACATCTTTAGCAATCATAAAATTAAAAACCTAATATTGAAGATTGGAAGAGAAAACCTCAAGAGCCTTCTAATCAAACAGACTAAATCCCATGTCAGTCTTCTACTGGAGCTCTTACTTGAAATGAAAACACCAAAGCATACTCAAAATCATACTCAAACTCATCAAACACAATTTTTTAAAGAAAAATAAGTAATTAATTCAAATTGAAAAGAAACCCGCCTTTTTCTCTTGGATAACAAGAGTAGTTGCATGGGATTCTACCACACCGACAATCGTTGACGCAACGAGCACCAGGAGAAAAAAAATCAATAAATAACATAGTCAAAATCAAAACATTACAAATTTTTTTTGCTATGGTGAAAATGTAAGAAACAGGAATTGAGTTCTCTCACCATATGCAGATCCAACATTAGCGATGAGATTGGTGATGGACCCTTTTTGCAACGCAAGCAGCTTACCCCATCTTTAATATAAAAAATAAAAAACAAAAACTACAAAAGACTTTCTACCCAAATGTGTTAAATTCAAAAAAATATAAAAAAAGAGAATAAAATTTTGAAACCATCCAAAATTTACATGATAAGTGTACAATTGTTCATTATTTTATATCATTTTGTACACTCATTAAATATGCATTAGAGTTATATTTTGAAATTCGATGTTAAACATGGTGTATTTTGCATTCTCAGGCTTTAGATGGTTATTAAGGATGAGAGAAAGAAGAAAAAGCATTCTAAAGAAAAATCGATGAAGATGGAGTGTTCTTGACGTCAATCAGGAAGAACAGGCCAGGACAGACCCACTTATGGTTGCCTGATGGTCGTGCTTATGGAAGTAAGCCTCTTCAAGATAACCTTGCGGGCATGCTTATGCCCATAAAGGAAGAGCATAATGATAGACCAGAGGACCTTATGGGCAGGACTTATGCTCATAAGTCAGATTGTAAGGGCTATCTAGAGGAGTTTACTAGCACATCATGCGTCCGTAAGGGTGATCTCTACGGTACTCTAGAGAAGCTTATAGTCGAGCACCTTTCACAGTCGTAAGCTGGACCGTAACACAAGATAGAAGACCTTACGGAAAAGACTTATTGCCGTAAGTGATCCCATAAGCCTCACAACCCATCATCGCTAACTCCTTACTTTCCCCATTCTTACGCTCGTAAGTGGCACAATATAAATATTCTTGATGAGGGTTTCTAGGGCATATTTTGTTCTATTCAAAGGAAAGTCTTAGGGGAAAGAAGGGGGCCGATCTCCAGGGCTTTGGAGGTTAATTAGAAGGGAGAATCAACCACCTATCTTAGATAAGAAGGAATGTAGCCGTTAAGACTAGCTTAGTGACGTTCGTGGAAGGTTTTTGGACATTCTTCGGTAATCATCTCTCGGTATAATTAAGAAAGGGGTTTTCATGTCTTCTTTGATTCTCATTATGTCTTGTTCTTTGGATGCTTGCTCTCCATTAATGGAGAGCTAATTTTGTAGATGAAGAAGCATAGTTGAACTCTAGGGTTTTATTTTATTTTGACATTGATTGTGGATCTTGTTGCTTTAATTATTTCTTAATTGCAATTCATATTATTTAAATCCAATTGCGTGTTTTGTATGGCTTTATTTCTAATGAGGTGAAAACCCTAGTTCTCATGTATGATGTGTTTTGTGACGAGTATAAATACCCACCTAGAATAGACATGCCGTGATTAGAGGGAATTATGAGTTAGCCTGGCAATGGGGAACTTTGGAGTGGAGAGTTCTCCATCAATCCTCTTGAGTAATTAGCAAGTGATTTCCATGCTCTTTACAATCGTATAGAATAGATTTTAAGAGAAATCACATTTATATTTTGTATGAAATTAGGAATAATCTCTTCCCAAGAAGGATTATCTATTTCAAAAATTCTTGTTAACTCACATTGAGATTTCATTGAATGTATTGCGATTGTAGAGTGTTTGTATCAGCACAATACTAAATTAGTCCGCGACCTCATTGAGCGCTCTTGCTCCAACTTAACCTTCTCTGCGGATATATGGGCCTCATCCTCTTTCCATTTCTCTTCCAAGGAACTTTTTCCCTGCAATTTGAGGGAAATTTAATGTAAAATCATCTTGATTGTTACTTGTGATATATTATTGATAATTTATTATTATTTCTAGTTTTTGTGAATCATTGCACGTTTGCTTAATAATATTTTGCTGATGTAGATGAGAAAGATATGCCCCCACATTAGAAGACCCATGCTCTGTTAAATCTATGCATGTGCTAAAAGTTTAGGTATTGCTAGATCTCTGAATTAGGATTTGATTAGCCTTGCTAATGAAATTCTTGAACTTAAGGCGGACATAGGAGGCTAGGATAGGAAGAGATTCCATCCTAAGTTCCTAGTATTTTAGACCTGGTTGCTGAGAGATTGGAACCAGTAGGCCCTTGAATTCCCCCGGTCCATTACTAGATGAAATCATCACACCTTAATGCTTCTTTACAAGTAATCATTAATGGAATCTTCATATGATCTACAAAACGCCTTTCAATTGCACTGAACAATCCTCAACTATATTTTATTAATTAATTTGTAGAAGTAGAATTAAGAAACACTGTAGACGTTTAGGCTATTGATTAAGCTAAAAAGAAGTAAAATGAGCCTCTCACCATTCCCTGAGTAATACCACTCTCATGCTCACCCACAAGATATTACTTGATGACCTGCGCACTTATGGTATATACACACGTAAATCCTGCGTCAGACATGGTGTTGAAAATCATGGGAGATTGAAAGTGACATTGTTATTGTTAAGAGCATGATTAAAGGATGGAAGGGGGATTTACGGTGTATCGATCATGGTTAGGGATGGGCATGGGGCGGGGACTCCCCGCTCCCCACAGGGATCCTCCCATTCCGGATGGGGAATCCCTGATTTTCTCCCACGCAGAGATGAGGACGGGGAAAATTTTCCCCTGTCACTATAGCGGGACGGGGCCGGGGAGTGATCTCCCTGCCCTGCGGAGTCCCCACCCAAAAATTCTTTTTATAAATATATATGGGTTAAAATAAAAAAAAATTAAAAGAAAACTGGCATCACGAGATTCATTTTGAGTAAGTTACTCGAAAGACAGACCCTAATTTCTTCTAAACTCCACCGTAGCACCGCCTCCAAGCCACCACTGATCTCCAAATCCTCCATTAAATCTTCTCATCTCTTCTCTATAATTCATCAAATGCTCCCACCGATCTCCACCGAACCATCTTCTTCACTTTTTTTGTAACTCGTAAGCCATAGCTTTGTTTCTCAAGAATCTCAACTTGATTGTGTTTTGGATTTTGAGTATATTTAGTATTCTTATTTCATAATCGAAAGATGCGGCGTTGGTTACGGTGTCTCGCACGGGAGAGGCGAGAGAGAGTTTTCTATTTTCCATAGCAAGTAGGCCTCTATCACACATCTAATGCATGAATTCATACCTAAATATTTTCATCTAGTGCAAATTTTGTTGATTCAAGAGTTTCGCTTGCTTTTCCTTTTCATGAAATTTGATTTTATCATCTTAAATGATTGTCTGTTGTCAAGAATTTCTAGTTTTAAATTTTTCAAAGCTAATTTCTTTTTTAACTCTTCTTCTTATAAAGTAGTGATTGTTATCTTTTTTTCTTAATTTTTTTTAATGTTCAACTTATGATTTATAGCTTAGTTTGCTCACTAGTATATAATAATGGAGTCAATGTAGGTGATCAATTAAAATTATGGATGAGGGTTATCATGAAGAGAATTTACTTATTTTCAACTCTTGAAAGTTGTAGACAATCTATAGAACAACAAAGTTGTGAACAATCTAGAACACACCTTGAATCAACAAAACCAGTTGGATCAAGACAAACATTACCAACAGATGAAAGTGAAAAATTGAAATTGAGCATTAAGACTTGTCTAAAATCGGCTATATGAAACCATTATAACAGACAAAAATTGATGATAAATGGAAGGCAATATGTAATTATTGTCAAAAGAAACTTGGAGGGGATACAAAGAATGTGACTAAACATTTACATGATCATTTTGCATTATGTCCTTTGAGAAAAATCAGAAGTATAAAGCAAAGCATTTTGAAGCATAAAGTAGATAATGAAGACAAGGCTTCAATTGGCAAATATGCTTTTAATGAAGATGTTGCAAGAAAAGAGTTGGCATCAATGATTATTGTACATGAATATCCTTTATCAATGGTTAAGCCTCAATATTTTCGAAGGTTTGTTGGGGGCTATTTAACCACTATTTAAAATAATTGGCTCACATATAGTAAAAAGGGATATATTTAAAATATAAGAGCAAGAAAAAGAGAAGACGATGAAATTGCTTGAAAACAGTGAGAGTAAATTTGCAATTACAACCGACATGTGGACTTCAACAATAAAAAAAAGGATTCATGGCAATCAACACATTTGATTGATGCTAATTGGAGCTTTCAAAGTCAGATTATCAGGTATTGCTTTTATTTATTTAACTATAATGTGTGGGTGTGTTTACATATAAATGATATTATGTTTATGCGTTTATGCTCAATTTGCTATAACTTAAGCACTAAAAATTTGATTTATTTTTTTATTTATTGAATCAATTATTTAATTTCCAAGTACTCAATTAGTTTAGCTTATATATATATATATCTAATATTATTTCATACTTTATTTGAGTAGGTTCATTTATGTGCTATGCCCACATACTGCTGAAGTACTTTGCGATGTGCTCACAAATTGTTTAATGGATTGGAATCTTGATCACAAGTTATCTGCATTGACATTAGATAATTGTTCAATGAGTGATTCATTGGCGAATTTAATTTGAACAAACTATCAAGAAACACAATTTGGATAAACAAAAAATTATTGCATATGTGGTGTTGTGCACACATTTTGAATCTAATTATCAAAGATGGTTTAGAGATTGCATCCCGACACAGTTGTAGTATTAATGTGTGCACAAAATTGGATAGATATTAGTATATATATACATATATCTATTACATATTTTATGATTGACTTTAATTTTCAAATTACAAATTATAATTGTTGACCTAATTATTAATTAATGTTCTAGATTCCATTTCCATGACTTATTCTCAAGGTTACACAATAATTGATGACATAGATGTTGATGAAGAGGTAAGCTTACAAATATTGTATTTATCAAAAGCTGTTAGTTCAAGAAGGGAAGTAGTGCGTTGATTTTTTTCTTAATCACTCATGTAAGCATGTACACACACACTCAATGCAAACACAAACAAGTAAGAGAAAGGAGACACACGAATTGGTTGCCCAATTCTGCATAACTTGCTTACGTCTAGGGGGCCGAGCTGGAGAGAACAACCCACTAAAAGTGGTGAAGAATGAATAGTACAACACTCACTCTCACACAATAACAAAGAATATCCTCTCTAATTACTCGATGCCCACTCTTCTCAACCCACACACTAGGGTCTCTCACTCGTGGCACATCCTAAATATTAAAACAGGACTATCTTATATAGATGTCTCTATATCCCAAAATAACTTTCTCTTTTAGATTCTCTGCGGTTTTCTAACTTGGGCACCTTCCAAAGTTAGATGTTGCAACTCTTGTGCAACCAAGCTTGCAACGCGGCCTACCTACTGATCCTGACTGAGTTCCAGCTCCCATTGCAACACCACCTACGACACCACTAACCCTCCCGGTTGCTCCAGTTCTCGTCGATGCAATCAACTCCTTCCGAGCTCTTCCTACCAAAAACTAGCCTCCTTCCTCACGTCATATCAGGAGGTCCCTCTCCCGAGGGTTGCATCCACCAAGGCGCATCTCTATCTCACCAAAGATGGTCTTCAAAGATCTCCATGATCTTCTTTCCAAACTTGATCTCCATTCATCCAAGTTTGGTTTTCAACAATCATCAAACTTGATCTTCATTCATCCAAGTTTGATCTTCAATATCTTGTTATTAAACTTGATCTCCTTTCATCCAAGTTTAGTTCTTCAAGATCTTCCAAGCATGATCTTCATTCATCCAAGCTTGGGTCAACAATCTTCTTCCAAATCTATGCACTTGACAAAGATAGCTTGTGCCATTGAATAGCATATGTCTTCAAATAACTCCGCCCATAAATAGCATTGGATCTTTTCTTCAAATCTAAATTCTCAATGTGCTTGATAATTATTGTCTTGAGATCTTCATAGCTTTACCCCTCTTGGTTTGTTCTTTCAATTAAACTTTGCACCAAACTAAGAATCTCCAAATCTTGGCCTCAATAGATGATCTTTAAACTTGCCAATAATAGATTAATTTTCTCTTTAGAATATTCTTCACATGGTCTTTAATAAATCCCTCATGAGAAAAGAGTTTACCAAAGATTTATTTTATCATCTTCGATCTTACCAAAGATAGATTAAATCATAATTAAGATAAACTTGCTCTTCAAGAGAGATCCTTCAAAGAAAAAGCTCCTGCCATGATTTTCATTATCATTTCTTACCACATCATTAGTGCCTAGTCATTTTGCCATATCATCATTGATCATTCTTTGCCTTGTCACCTTGTTTACTACATCATTGCTTTTGCCACGTCAACTTCTATGTGTGTCAAATAATACCAATTATAGAGCCCCAGCTCTAACAAAAACTCTTAGTGCAAAATGTTAATAGCCTAAATGAAACTTATACAATTTTATTTACTTGATTTATACTTCAGGTTGTTGATATTAATAAGGATCGAAGTGGACCAAGTTACCTAGTGGTCTTTGATTGATAGAAGGGCCTAATTGTCACACCTACCCCTTCTAATGAGGTAAATGTGGCACCCATCAGTTAAAACTCATTTTAATTGGAAAACTAACACCCTTTTAAAAACAAAAATCAGATTTACAAAACATGATTGACAACTTTTACACCAACTACAAGTTCAAATACATGAATACAACAAACATAATTACTTCAATTTGTGGGTACAACCACTACAAGATTACAATACCAACAAATAGAAAGAAAGGGGACCCACTGCAATCCTAGACTCAACCCTTACTGACTCTATACTTGTACAGGCAATCTAGTAGAGTCCTGCTCCTGCAACTGTAACACACTTCAGTTGGTTGATAATAGCTCAATAATTTCAACAATAATTTCAAATAATTAAATTTAGAGTATATAAAGTATATAAAAATCAATTTCTCAAATAACTTCCTAACATTCACAAATACCATAATTTTGAAAAATAAAAGTTTTAAGAGCTTTTAAAATATAAACTCATCACGAATCATCATCAAATAAATTTTCCAAGGAAATATAATTTTTGTGAGAGACTACCCTCCTAAGAGCAATAGCTGGGCTTTGACCCATTCATCACTATCAAAAATAACATCTTTTACATGACTGAATTGTAAACCCGATCTCAAATTAATGGCCTAATAACACTCTTTGACTTAGGAGCCATCCCGACTAGGTTGAGAGCCATTAAGGTTTTCGTAACCTTGACGTTGGCCATTAAGATCCCCGTGTGATGACCCTGGGCTTCTCGATAAAACTAAGCCCTGTTAATGGCTCTACACACTTTTTAACCAGGGGTAAACTCAGGGTTAACTACGCCGCTTCCCATCAGGTCGGATCGTGGAACCTCCACTGCAATGTCAGACTAAAGTCCGTAGTCACCATTAAAATCATGTGGAAGCTTAATAGTACAATACATGCATAATACCCGTAAAGTCTATATCTAGAACACCATCCCTATACCGGGAATGAAAATCGATTCCACAAGCATTGACGGTAAAATCATTTTAATATGCACACATGGTTTCCCAAATCATTCAAAGTCAAAGCATACATAACCATTAAAATAAATGCTTGAAATGAATAATTAAATCATATATACATGTATTTATACACAGTTAAAACTATGTATAATTATATAAAACCGAATATACTAATATGATTGCTATGGCATGACAAAATGCAAATAAATATAAGTATCCTTTGACAATATAAATTATTAAACATAATATAATAAAATAATTAAACAATTATTTCCAACTAGTAGCCATTAAGCACTTGTTTCAAAATAGTAGCAATTAACCAATTATTTCAAAATAGCAACCACTACCAACTCACCTGGTCTCCCTTGGATTTTTTTTTAGACCTGGAACTCCCTCCCAAGCTTGAACCCCAGCTAACAAGAGAAAAGAATAAAATAAATAAAACAAGCTAATGATAGAACTGAACCAAAAGAAAATACAAAAAACAATAACATACTCTCTAATTGGGCCTACTCACTCCAATTGATTCAAACCCGACCTTGCATAATCAAACTTGCCTCCAGCTAGCATTTAAACCAACTCAATTTGGGCTAAACCATTCTGAACTAACCTGAACCAACCTCAATTTCATTGAACCAAGTTCAAATCAATCTCAACTAACTTAACTTAGTCAAAACTATTCAAGCCCAACCACAACTCATCTTGATTTGATCAAATCTAGACCAAATCAATTCAATTGAACCCAACCACATCAACTCTCATCCAAACCCAACTCCAATCCATTTTAATGAACTTAACTAAACCAAATCAAACCCAATTCAACCAATTTGGCTAAGCTCAACCACTTAATTTCCAACCATTATCATGACCATCTTCATCATCATCAACTTAATTAACCAAAACAATCCTTAATTCTAGTCGTTTCAGTAATATATAGTAAATCCGAGAAATCCTCGACCATTCCAAGCAAGATCCATCTTATATTCAAAGATTTTTCCAAACAAAATCATCTTATAACAACCACTTCATCCTCTCCATCAACATTTCTTTAAAAAAAAAAATCCACCATTTTCTCCAAAAATCACCCACACATACATACATACGTACACCCAAACATACACAACCAAATAAGCTATTAAAATTCTTACCAAGTAAGGTCATTCCTCCGCCGAGCTCCCTCTGACGATCTCAAGACCCAACTCTTCACAAACCTCCAATTTTCTTCTCCTTTAATTATTTCTCTTTTCTTTTACTGGTTTAGCCCATTAATGGAGAAGAAAGCTTCAGCTAATCCAATTAACTCTTCTTTTCTCTTTAACTTAATTTCTACCAAAATTCATTTTCACTCCCTGAAAATAAAATTTCTTACAAAAAGTCTATGAAAAGTCACCAATTTTCCCTGAATCATAAAATAGTATTTTAAAAAGGTCCCTGCCAACTTACCTCTCAGTCCTTGGTCTCCGGAAGTATTTCAAATCAAATCCTTTTATTACTTGCTAACCCAAAATCTTCTATAAACTCTCACACTTAGGTCCTTGTGCTTTTCAATTTGGTTTCTCAATACAATTGCTTTGTAGGATAGTTTCACTGAAGTTTTGATAATACCCTAAACATAATTTCCAACAGGTATCCAAAGATTCATGGTATTACACTAATGTTTTCAGGTTTATGCTTTTATCTCATGCTTAATTGTGGCCTAATTTTTTTCATGGTATTGTTATTGATGCAAACGTTTTTATTTTATGAAATTCATTTATTGCTATGTCTTGAGATGAGATATTTGTGAGAAAGAAAGATGTTTTTTGTTATATGATTCATTGATTTGAATGGTTTGATTTATATTTATTATTATGTCTTGAGAGTTGAGATATTTGTGAGGAAGATAGCGAGATGTGTTTATAATATGTTGTATGATTTATTGATTTAAATGGTTTTATATATATTTATTGCTATGTCGTGAGAGATAAGATATTTGTGAGAAAAAAAAGAAAGTTGTTTTTTGCTTATAATATGTTGTATGATTCATTGATTTGAATGGTTTTATTGATACTAGGCATTCTCCCCGGATTTGCATAGGAGTTTTTAAAACATTGTGAAGGGTTTTTAGGCAATATCAGGTATAAAAAATAATATATTTAAACAACTCCTACTATGGAAACTGTTGTATACTTTAGATTCCAAAAGCCTTATGTACATTTATTATAAATAATATAAATAAAAACTGAAATATTATTAAAAATTTAAATTTATTCTTTGAAACACTTTAGGGTTATTGATTTTTTTTTTTATAAAAAAAAATTGTGTTGGGAGGTGGGGATTCCCTTTTCCCTGATTTCCCAACCAGGGTGGTGATATGGAATCCCTGCCTTGGATGGGGGAGTGAGTGGGGGGAGTGCCTCCCCATTTTCGCCCAGCCCCGTGCCCATCCCTAATCATAGTGTTGAAAACATGTGAAGTTGAAAGCGACATTGCTATTGTGAAGTGTGATTAAAGGACATGAAAAAACACTCAATCAAAACTTGACAAATGTCTCTTAAACGAAAGGCTCGAAAAGAGAGATATTTGGAGATATAATTAAGAGTAAGTATATATATATATATTGGTTTTATTTATTAATTTAGTTTCAAACTTTATGTTATTTATATTAATTAATTTGTTGCATTCTACATTATATTATGGTTTATTAAGAGAAATTCTTTGTGAATTTTTTATTTCCTATATGATGTATATGTTGTAAGAAAAAAAACGGTATGGGTTGTAATGGGGCGGAGATGTCCCATCCCGTGGAAATCCCCAAGGAGGAATGAATGGGGGGATTTCTCCCCGTGGGGAATTTTGGGGAGGATATTCCCTGCTCATAGGAAGCGGGGACAAGGATCCCATTTCCCCACCCGCCCCACTTACATCCCTAGACCAATAATAATATAATTATTATAAAAAATATTTTGATGGAAAAGAATTTACGAGATAAATGAGATGATATGAACATCAAACTTTAAAATAATTAAACCATAAAAAAAATTGCCCTAAATAGTTTAATGGATAGAAGAATCAAAATCAAACTTTTTTATAAAATTGAAAAGCTAAAATTAATATTTTTATTTTTAGTGCTAAAAATGAACTTAGACGCATAATTTGGGGCCATTGGTTGCTTAATCCCAATTTTGAGAGAGAGAGAGCGATGGGGGATGGAATGGATGTGGAGATTGGGAGCAGTAGCGAATCCATGGTGGAGAAGGAGGAGGAGGTGGTGGTGGAGGTTAGGGGCTCTAGTTCAGTGGCACATGGTGATGGGTGGGAGCTCCTTGGGCTGGCTCGTCAGCTCGCCAGCCAAGGCAAGCCCTCGCTTGCTCTCCAAGCGGTGAGCTTTTTAAATGTTTTGATCTTTTTTTTTTTCCTTGAAATTTTTGTTTTTTTATGTTTATAGTTAGTGATGAAGTTTGATTAGGGAAATTTTGATGCTTTTTTAAGGTTGATTAAATGTTTGATTGTGTTTTTTGTTTTTTTTTTGTTTATTCCTTGTTTTTTGGTTTTTAGATTGAATTTTCATTAGTGAATGAGAATAGGTTGGTAGAGGTTTACAGTGCATTTTGTATGTTATGATGGTGTGAGAATGATAATGCATCTTCAAACTGAGAATTGTAGTTTGGTTTAAACTATTGCTTGAAAATGAACAAAATAGGGCTTGAATGTTTGCAATTTGTGTATTTGTTCTTGCTTTGTACTGGTCTTAAATCTTTGATGAATGTCAGATTTAAAATATAATATATATATATATATATATTGGAAATGTGAAAATTTTTGGTGTAAGCTAAGCTATTGTGTCCCTGTGTTGGTAAAAGTGAGATAGACAACTTTATGAGCTATGGAATAATAAGTAATGATGAATTCAATTATAATAATTATATACTATGAGGATCATAACGCTTACAAGTGCCAAGATGAGAACAAGATTTCCATGGAAAATCTAAAATTGGAAAACTAGTATGTGCAATCGGTTCTGATAATTGATGTGAACAAGAGTTGGAGATTCTACAACAACAATATAATAGTCATGAAGACAAGGTATCTCTACAAAAAAATAATAGCTAGTTCTTGAATCGTGACTTGAGAAATCTTAGAAACGTAAACCCCTAAGAATCTCAAAGTGTTTTCATAAGAGAATGAATATGAATACCCTTGTGTGTTGATATTCTACTTGAAGGTAATCCCTCAGCCTCCTTATTTTTTGTTCTCGTCCTTCTTCATTGAGTTTTCATCTCTTCTCAATTCTCATCTTGCTCACAACCATTACTAGAAAAACATGCACATATATGACTAAGTCCACTCCACACGGGGTCTAACTATGTGAACCCAATGCTATTAAAGTAGGAATGCTCAATGGTGGTTTATGGCTGATTGAATTTTAGTGTGAACTGTGAAGGACTGCATGGAGATTGCTACTACCAATGGTTCTTTGCCTAAAATGGAAAGATGGCTTTAAGAGTTGTAAGGCAAGTAGATTAGAATCAGAAGAAGCTTGATGTCAAAGATGCCTTTCCTTCTGACAAAGTAATTAGTTGCCATTGGTTTGGAATGGTTCTAGGCTCAAATGATTCACATTTAGACCTTTTTAGTTGAAAGAACCTGTGCATACCTTCATGACATTCAGCAGTTGATTTCCAAGGGTTTAAATCCTACTGAATTTCAGATAGCTTAAATTTGGATTTTTATTGCACTGCAATTTGATGTGATTGACATCACTTTTGTTGCTGCTGTCTTTTCTGATTTTCTCATTAATCCATTTGCTTTCAAATTTCTTCTATATGGGTTATTACTTGCCTATTTTTTTCGGCGTATTACAATTATTGAGGCCGGTTACATGAATCTTTCCTTTTCTCATTGTTCAATCAATAGCCAAAAGACTAGATAGATTAATAGCATACATATTATTACGTAAAATTTTTGTTAAACACTTTTTTGGTCTACTTCTACTTTTTTTGTGCAGATCACTACTTGAAACACTTTTATCTTCCTTGTAGGGGCATCTACTGGTCATCTTAGAACATGTTTCATACCATCTTAAACTATTCTCTCTTAACTTATCACAAATAGGCACTCCTCCTAATATATTTTAGATAAATTCACTCTTTACTCTGTTTTTCCCAATAACACCTAGCATCTATCTCAACATTCTCATCTCACCCATGCTCATATCTTGAGTATGTTGTTTCTTAACCGCCCAACATTCTGACATGTGCATCATAGCTGGCCTCTATAAAATTTACCTTTTAATTGAAAAGGTATTTTACCATTACGTAAAACTTCAGAGGCTTCTCACCATTTCATCCATCCTACTTTAATCCCAGTCATGATGTCTTTTACGAGTTCCTTGTCATCTTGGATCATGGAGTGTGTGTATTGAAAATTTCTACTTCTACCCATCTTAATATCATCCATCCAAATTCTCCCTCATTTCTTCTTATTTTATAACTGAAATTACATTTTGAATATTCCGTTTTTACCTTATTTAATTTGAAACCCTTAGCTTCTAAAGTATTTCTCTAGATCTTTAACTTTAAGTTGGCATCTCTTTTATTTTCATCAACTAAAATCACGCCATCAGCGAAAAGCGTACACCAAGGATCTTATCTTGAACATGCTTCATCAGCTTGTCCAAAACTAAAGCAAACTGGTAAGGACTTAATGCTGAGCCTTGATGTAGGTCCATGATAATAAGGAATTCCCTAGTCTCTCTCCATACAATTCTAATACTAGAGATAGAGTTATTTTACATAGTCTTCATTGGGTCTACATACATAGTGGTACTCTTTCTTTTCTAAAATCCCTCAAAAAGGCCTCCCTTGGTATCCCATCATAAGCCTTTTTTAGGTCAATAAAAATCATGTGCAAATCTTTTCCTTTTTTTTGGCCTTGTACTTTTCCATCAACTATTTAAATATGTAAATAGCTTCTATAGTTGACCACTTAAACATAAAACTGGATTAATTTAAAAAAACAGTAGTTTCACATTTCACTCGTTGCTCAATAACTCTCTTTCAAAACTTCAAAGTATGACTCTTAAAGTTTAATTCTGCGATAGTTATTGCAACATTGGATGCAACCTTTATTCTTATAGATCGGAACCAAAATACTCTTTCTACTTGCGTTGATATTTTGGTTTCTTGTCTATTTATCCTTGTGATTTGCCGAATATTGGCATTACTCTTCCTAAGAATATGATTTCACATTTAGACCTCTACAAATTTAGACCCATGCTATCAATATAAAAACTTCAATGGCGGAATAATTGCTTAGTTCATGAAGGTCCCTATAAGTTTTACTGATAAAGAAGGTGCTCTTCACCAGAGCATCGTGTGCATACAAGTAGAAACTGATATGAATGTCTGACCTACGAGTAATATTAGGCGCCAACTTTTTATCTGGAGTAGATCCTTATATCTTAACCCAAAGCATGCTCTCCCTTACACTTAATGGTGTCCATGTCCAAATCCCAAGACGTGTATAACTTGTCCATGTAGTGTATATATTCCTATTGCTATTAATTATCTAGATTATCAACCTGAGACCTTGCATGCCTTCATAGTTATGAAATCTGGGCCATCTCTTGCCAAGCAACATATCTTTCCGAATTAATATTGGGGAACAAATACTCGAATAGTCAGGGAACTATTAGTTGAAAATGGACCATTAACTGCTTTTAGTGTTCCAAATGGACATTATGAGGCATTAGTCATGCCTTTTGGTTTAAAAATGCCTCTCAAATATTCCAAAGGCGAATGGATCGGGTGTTCCAACCCATCCACAAATTCTGCGTTGTTTATATAGATGAAACTCTGATCTATTCTGATACTGAGAAAGAACATCAAGCTCATCTTAAGTTCTATCATTTAGAAAAAAAAAATGGAATATTATAAAGTGAAGCCAAGTCTGAACTATTCAAAACCAGAATTGATTTTTTGAGCCTCACATTAGATGAAAATGGGATAAAATTACAGCCGCACGTTGTAGAAAAAATAAAATTATCCCCAGATAAAAAACAGATAAACTACAGTTACAAAAATTTCTAGGCTGTCTGAACTACATTGAACAATTTATCTAAGATATAGTTAAGAGTCCCATTGAATGCGCTACTTGAAAAAGGTCAATCCTGGAATTGGGAAGAATTACATACAAACTGGTTAAAGAACTCAAAGCCCTTTGTACTAATCTCCCATGGCTACAACTACCCTAAGGATGAAGATGAATTTAATCCTAGACTCTGATGCATCTGAAGAATGTTGGGAGCTGTGTTAAAAACTAAAGGTGAAAAAAAATATGTAGACTACTGGTACTTTCAAAGCAGCTGAGAAAAATTATCATGGCAATGAAAAAAGAATTATTGGCAGTCAAGAATCGTATTCAAAAAGTTTTGGTCTTCCTTATTACCCAAAAAATTCAAACTGCTAATACGTAAGTCAATGCATTTATCTTTAATAAACTACCTACTACTCCAAGATATAAAAGACTTGATTTCCTCAATAACTCAATCTTTATGTCTAGATAGTTCATGCCCAAAAATGATATTCAGAAGCTTTTTTACGCCTATAACAATGACCATAACTCAATTTCCTCAGATACTTTTAACTTAGGTTCAGCTTTGTATGAGTAAATCAAAATCACATTTTGGAGTAAGACTTTTTGGCTGCCAGCTATCCTTTGTGCTATAAAAATGTATTGCCAAATTCAACACAATTGAATTCGAGTTTGTGACAGAGAAACTTAAATTGCACAAGTTGGTTGTCACTGACACATTAGCATATTACCATCCATGCAATATTTAGGCATTAGTGAATGACTAATTATTTGATTACCAATTCAAGATTTTCATTCTTTGAATCCAGGTGGTTCTGGCCATAAAATCAGTTGGTGGAGAACAAGCTGTTATGCAGATGCTGGGCCGTGCTCTGGGAACTCTACCAGAACAAACTCCGATCAAATGCCGCTGCTGATGAGCTCGCCTCCTTGTTTGCTGAATGTCTCATAGCGGAAGTCCACCCCGGAAAATCCAACCCATCACCATCAAATACAGTTTCTCCTTCCACACTTTTATCGAATTCTGCAGAGACATCCATACTTGGAACTAGTGGCCGGAAACAAATCATGCTTGATGCCTTCTCAGACGGAAGCAGTTTCATCTGTTTGCGTTGCGGGGGCCTCGTCAGTAATCTTAGGAAGGATGAGCATTTAACATATTGGTGTGGCTAGTTTGATTGTTTTAAATCATTTTCTTGATCTTTTGTTGAATCCTTTGTCGAACTATCTCATGTATAATCAACTGCATAGTTTTTAAGTTTGTCGTTTCCGAATTCTCAGTTTTCGAGATAATCTTGGAAATGTTTACAGGTTATGTTTTGCACGTTGCTCTTGCTCTACAAGGATTCATTGCTTCTTCCAAAGATGGCTCATACTTTAGTAACTTATGCTTTGCATATATTCAACAAAGTGGGTAATTACTAACCATGACCGCAAGTAAAAATTTTTGGTAAAACTGCCTTTCTTTTGTTCATTTTGTGAGAGGACAAGACGTAAAGGTAATAAGTTTGGTTTTCTAAAATAAAATTTAAATTGATCTTTTACCAATGGAAGTGTGTTTTGGTAATATGTAAGCAAATATGAATTTTTACAAGGATATCTTAACAATTATTCATTTTTACAAGCAACTTTCTGCCAAACATACCCCTCCAGGATTCCCAACAGTGTATGCGCAAATTATCATTGGAAATCTGCAAAACAGTACCCACAACCCTTCCTTATCAGTCAATTAAAAATAACTTCAATATCTTTGCCAAATCCTTGAAAAAAAAAAAACTCATTGTAATCATGCATTCTTCATTGGTTAACCTACCAACCAAAAAGTATTATATAATTAATCAAAATCAGTAGCTAATCAAAATAACCCTTCAAAAAAATTTACAAAAATATAAAGTTAGTCCAAACATCAAAATACCTAAACATCTGAAGGGCAAACAAGGGATTTTATCCAAAAGACAAGTAAACCAAATAAATACTTGAAAAAATTGCATGGGATGTTCCCCCAAGTCAAATACAAAAATGTGTGAAAACTTGCAACTGCAGCAGGTAATCTAAGGATCATGAAATACTTTCACATATACAGCAATTTCCCGGGACTATGTGCAAGCGAAAACTTGAAAATTCCTGTTCATTGTGTTCAGCTTTCAGCATGAAACTTTGACATCATATTACAATGGGTTTGTTTTCCAAGATACAGCACAATGACATCAAAGAGCAAATTGCTGAAGGGGCCAGGTAGCAGGGTATACATCATTTTCAACGTAACCGATAGATGTTAAGCAATGCATTGTCAAAATATGGCTAATGTTAGACGAGGCAGAGAAGTTCAAGAGATCGAATTGGCCTAGGCTGCTGGAAAATGGAGAAAAATAAAACATCATTTAAACATTTAGAACATTTGAGTCAAGACAAATAAGCCTAGTTCATCAAGATGACAGGAAGACTTCCATTCATCTATATATATAACGAAATAACAAATCATGACGGAATTTATTGTGAACAATGTATTTAAATGGTGAGAATTGTAAAGCACGTACTGAAAGGAATACGAAATGAAACCATTCAAATCTCATCATCACAATCAGAATTAGGAAATAGTCCATTTGTTAATTAACAAATGGACATAAAAACACACAAGGACGTGCTCCTAGTAAAATTAGTTAGACATTTTGAGTGAAAGATAGTGTATATGCATAAATAGTAAATGAACTATATCACTTGAAATATTTACCAGAAAAATATATCCACAACAATTGAGATGCACAAGCATTAGTTTGGGCTCCGATCACCATTTTTAAGGACCCATACGCCGCCATTCTTTGAATCACAGAGGTCTTTCATAACCTGCCACAATTCAATGCTTTTATCAGCTTATCCTATTAACACTTTAAAAACCCATCATATTTAACTAATGTAAATGGAACTGTAAGTACGAAGTTAGAAATGATATACAAAGCATAACTATCATCAGATCGTCTACAAAATTGCATAGTATTTAATAATGCTAGGTATATATATCACATGATATAAGGGGGCAAAAAAGGACCTGTAATATTACTTTCCACGGATGGACATTGACAAGAAGCTAATGAAAAGATTAGATATGCAATTTTGAATTTATAATAAATAAATATATCTATACAGGGTAAGGCCAGTCACATTTGGAGAAGAGTACAAGAGACACATAAAACCCTTGCCTCTTCAACAATCATAATCAAGACAAAAAAAAAACTGTGAAGGACAATAGATCCACACTACTGATCTTGATCTATGCATGCAAAAGATATAGTGATAAAATCACACATTATATAGACTAAGCGAAAAAAAAAGAAAGATAACTTTTAAGTGGTTTGGCCAATTTAATCTACATCACACAAAGAGAGTAAGAAAAGTATTTCACCAAGTTTTGAAAAAGAATACAAGACTCACAAAACCCTCGCCACCAAGCTTTTAACAATGAAGCTGGGCATGCATTGTAGTGAATAAATGCTTTTAAATAAGACAAAAATAAGATGAACACTTTAAGCTGGTTCACACAAAATTATGGGTACACAGGTGTAGCACTAAGCACCAATTATTTTGCATCTGTTGGCAAATAAAAGTTATAGACTTATAGTGCATGGATGTACACACACACAGAGACAAACTAAAAAAAGTAATTTGTTGTTCGATGACTAAACGATATGAATACAGCAAAATTTGGTCACTTTTGGCAAACAGACAAGAACTACAGTTAAATCAAATAACATTTATTTAAGGACAACAATGGTAATGCTCTCAAATTACAGTGGATCTAGAGCTTGAGAAACCCTAGATCCACTGCACCATAAAGGCCTCCAGCAAAAGTGATCTTAATGATTGGTTTAGTTCCTAGATCTTCATTTGACAAATGATACAAACAACAACAGCGCAATACCCCTTTAATTTTACCTGAAACCACCTGGACATTTTAAGAATGTTCATGACCACATTGGAGCTGTATATGATAAAGACCATCCTGGAAGAAGGCAATCGCATGTTTTGAATTAATGATATTTTCAGGACAAACCATACCATGGGCTTGAACACGCCACCTCATTAGGAAGAGGCCATAATCAAGTTAGAAAAGTGGATTTATCTCTGGCATCAGATCAGTTAGCTGACTAATTCACATTGGCATGGTATATGAACTATACATGTGACAGCAACCAAGTAAATAAAAAAGTATAGGGTCAAACTGAAGAAAAACATTTCCAGCTTTTCCACTAACCAGAAAATATTCATTTTCAGTGATATCCCTTTTGAGGCGAATCTGAGCAGCCTGCTGTACTTCCTGTTTTTTTAACTTTGCTTGAGGTTCCTTGTGGCAGAATAGTTCAATAACAACATCTCTGCTTGGAAGAATATCTCATGTCATTACCAAAAAGATAGTGACATTTGGCACTGAAAGAAATGCAATGTACTACTCATACCTTAATGGATCAATTGAAGAATTACCCATAGACTTTGCAACATATACCCCATGAATGTTAATTGCTACTTGATTTAGAACCACTTGGAGTTCAGAAAAAGATGCCTTGGCAGCATAAACTGCAGCATCAGAGACAGCCACATATCGACGATCGTCTTTTGGCTTAGCACGTAGGACTTTAGCAAGTTCCCTTAAGCCCTGAACTATCGCCTTTGGGCTGGGAGACAAATTGAGCAAGCTTCAGAATTGACTAAAGTCACAAGACACTAAGCAAGATGTCTCAAGAATAACAATATGCAGAGAAATTAACAAAACAATAATCTTTGTTCCAACAATATGAATTCAAGTATAAACATGTTTCGATTGAGACTCAGTGAAGAGAAATGAAAAAAAGTTTTCATTTGATAAATGGGGCAGGTAGAACATGAGAATTTTAATCCTTCCCTACTTAACCAAAAGTTATACAGAGCATGGATATAACAAATGAAATTAATATTGCATATGAACTAACAGTCAATCCAGTTTCCTCTAAAATAAAAAGGTAATGTTGCGGTTATATGTCTGAAGAAAGAGGAAAAGATAACAATCAAATTATATACCAAACTACCACAAATATAAATTAATTTAACCATACCACATGCCCTTATAAATGAAAGATGCCTAAAGAAACAAAAGTAATCAATACAGAGAATTTACAACAAAAACAGCTACCAAAAGAATCAAATATTTGTATATAAGAGAAGGTAAATTTCAAATTACCTTGAAACCTTCTGACTACGTAAAATTTGTTGAACAACTTTAGGAAGACATTCCCGGGTTTCAATTGACAGGGCATTTGTTCTAGTACTTGCTGAGACATCATTACTTCTATTTGCAACCCGTGATACTCCACCTGAAGAATCTAGAGAACTCTTAGTCATCAGAACTTTGTCTTTCCCAGCAGGAGCGGAAAGATCCAAGAAATGCATCTCACGACTTGACCAAGCACATTCTTGCTCCTTTATAATATTTGGAAATCTTTCAATAAAGGAACTATCAGGAGCATCTTTGAGTTTCCAATCATTTGTGGGACCTTTAACTGCTAATTGACTCATCATTTCTTTCAAATAGGAAACTTCACCAAATTTTGTTCCAGTGATTTTACTGGAGGGCACTACGTGATTCTTACTTAGCAGAAAGAGGAAATAGTCCCTAACACGAGCCTGCTCCTCCTTGAATAGCAAAGAACTTTTTGTAATCCACAATCCTTGAACCAAATCAGCATACTGCTGAATCACCTTTAAAACTTCATTTATTGATTCATTGGGAGCAAGATGCACAAGTGCATTAAATCGGTTAATCTGAGGGCCCTGCAAGTGCATGACATAGTTAAGAAAACATACCTGGATGTTTGGTAATGAAGATTGCAAAGAAGGTTGTGTGTGTGCATGCGCGTGTGATGAGGATGGTGGTTGTGGTGGTGCTGCTGATTGTGCGTGAAGATGATGTGGTGATTGGGTGTGTACATGATGGTGATGGTGGTGGCAGTGGTGGTGGCAGCGGTGGTGCCAGTGCACATGCGCATGTGTTTTTAGAGGATTATTGAAAGGGATGGTAACAGTTCATTAAAATAAATGTGGCAGTAAGTAAAACAATTACATTAAATACATTGCAGGGAAAATACTTATTAATCAAGTAGAATTTATTAAATCAACTAACATTCGCAAGTAGAATTCCAATACTTCGAATTATTAAATTATGACAGTGCACACTGCATGTACAAGATAATGTGTAAGTGGCCAGTACCTCACAAAACCATTTTTTGAGCCTTTCTTCCAGTGGCATCATAAGCAAATTCCTGTTGCATTGGTTGGCACAGAAAATAAATATTCTTGGTAAAAAGTACCATGGGTTCTCAATTAAAACAGTAAAATATTCAATAACAATAAAACAAAATAAAGAAAGAAACTTTTACCACATATCAAAGCGCATAATCAGTTACTATTCTTATTAGTACACTTGAGGACCACAGAAATTAGGGAAAACAAAGAAGACCACATATCTTATAAAATCTAATATGCTAGTATGAAAGTTAAATGTCAATTCACATTAAAAAAGGTGAGAGACATAAAAAGGATGCTTCTGTTTCCTGCTCCATACACAACATTTGGTCAATAAAGAACCAGCAACCCACAAATTGATGCCTTGATGCGGATCTTATTTAGGAATGGAAATTTTCATAGGTTTGATGGATGGATACAGGGTCTACCCAAACCCTAATAAGACTGATTAAGAACCCTTATTGGGGTTTGGGATGGTTTAGGATTTAAAATTAAAACCTGAGAAAATTTGGGACAAGTTTAGCATTTGTTCCTTTGGTACCGAAAATCCAAACCCATATATACTACAAGGTAACCAATATAAACTCGTGAAACCTAAAACACAAATAATATATTTATGCCTAGTGTCTACATATATATGTGTGTATATATATAGAATGCATCTAAAAATCTTTTGCTATATTACCTTAATTTAAACACTTGCCTTCTCCTAATTTTTATTTAAAATATTCAAACATGTAGAGAGTTTTTCATACTCAACTCAAACTAAGGAAAAAAAATTCTCTTCTTCTCACTGGGGGATTGAATCGTAGAATATTTCAATGTCTTCTTAAGTTTCTTTATATATATATATATTGCATAACTTTACCCTAAATATCTTCTTTCTTTTTTTTTTCAATATTTGCTTGAATTACTAATTAATTAAATGAGATTAGCTTATTTGTTTATCATTTATCTATTAAGAGATCATGTGGCTTCAAATTTCAACTAATTTTTTTTATTTTAAAATTCTACAAAAACTGTTGAAGCATTTAAAGGTTACCTAGTTCTTTAATGAAAATTAAAAAATATTTCGTAAATTATTTTCTCATATATACACCCTTACAAAAGTACATTTTTATATATATTCATAATAATTTTATTTACTTTCTAAATTGTCAAATGTAACATAATAAAAAAATTGATTGATTGTCAACCAAAAAAATTGGTTTGATTTTTGCCAAAACACAAAAGGTAGTGTCTTGTGATGGTATATACACAATATGTATTTTATAAGAATGTATACACAAATATGCACTTTATATGGGCACATATACAAAATTTCATTTATCGTTATTACTGAACATATAATGCTTTTCTTGTATGCTAGGAATTTTCATAGGCTTTGGGCTTGGAATTGTATTTTTCATGGGTACCCATGACATTGTCATCCCTAAGTCCAACAACTTAATGGAAAAAAGGCTCCACCTATCAAAAGTATTGTCACAATACTAAATGGAGGGAAGGAAGATTACAAAATCTTACCTTAGAAACAAAGAGACATAGAACCAAAGAATAAAAAAAGATTAAAAGAAGTACGTGAGAGTTCACAGTTTACTGATCCCACAAGCTGAAAAACACCCAAATGGACAAAGCTAATTGGAGCTTACAAGTGGCTCAAATTTGGTTAAGTTTTCTTACCACAAAAGCCCAGATTTTAAGAAACTCAAGCTATTGCAGTCTGATCTTCAGAAGCAATTATGAATATAATAAGTTGCAACAAGAAAGCAAAGGCAAATTTCACTCGAAAACAATAAACGGCACTTGGGTGCACTTTTTAACAAGAAAAAATTCCAAATGAGTGCACAATAAAACCAATTTATGCTTGAATTTTCATACTAACAACATTAAGATAATTAAGATAAGAGGACATAAAAATTGACCCAGAATATAAGAAATGAACAACTACACAAAAGGAAATAATGGAATGAAGACAAAGTGCAACTTCACTGTAAAAGGGATATATAACATATGCAATGAATGACAGTAATCATGCATTTGATTTTGTTATTCTGAAAGAAGATGCAAGTATCCAAAGTATATTTATTCACATGAACTGTCATACCTTCTTGACAGACCTTTTGTATTCTTGGAGTCTGATGATGTTACTGGACACAAGGAGTTGATATAGTCACACCTTTAGAAAACAATAAAAAGGTCTTGTTTAAGATTGCAAAGTTATACCAATTAATAATTTGAATTTCAGCTAGAAAAAGTGATAAACCATGCACAACATTGAAAATGGCTATCAAGTGATTATCCTACAGCACTCACGGTGACATCACAAATTGCATAGGATCATGCACTTCTGCAACCATCCTTTGCTGGTATGCGCCTGAGAATGGACTTCCCTTTGCATGGTAATCCAGGTAAACCCAATCCTGCAAATTTCATAAGATGGATCCAGACAAATTCCTTACAAGACAACATAAAGTGTGCGTTGAGTATGCCATATTGTATATCTTGTCTTTTCCCCTAAATACCCAGAATTTCAAATATGAGTAGGGAATGCTACAGCAAATGAAAACGATAGTCTTGCATTGTCAAAAGGAAACATACATTGAACAAAGTAATCAAAATCCTTCCCATCCATCAAGCCAAAAGGACATTCTTGCCACAAATTTGGTTGATGTGACTTGAATTGTCAGGTCAACCCAGCTTGTGGATCTTTGAAGATCTTGAAAATTTATTGGAAGCCCAATTGTAATCTTGAGTTGAATTAGGACCAGGGTTTAAGATCGATTAGAGCTTGTGCTTGAGTCCAATAAAAGCTAATCCGTGAACCTATTATGATTATATTTTCACATCACATGTATATATAGAATCCCTGTCTTATTTTGAGAGAGTTGACTGAGCAATGCTTTGAGTAGTTAGTGTAAGACTACTATTTATAATATTTCCAATTTGAGAGTATTAAGATGTGGCTACAAAATTATCCTGTATTTATAATCTCTCCCCAGAAAGTAGGGAAATATACTCCTCCACTACCCTTAATTTTTCCCCTGATTTGGAGGATTCCATGTAACTCTTTAAGTCTTCCATTTCTAGACTATTATCTTGCTTTTAATTTCATGGTCAACCCGATTGTTTGAGTTTGTTGCTTCAACTATTCCTGACAAATTTTCATATCATTTCATTTTCTTTATGTATATGCTCTAGATTGTCGGTCAATTTTAGTGAATTAAGATTTTGCATAAATTTATTTTCCTTGTATCTTTTACTGGAAATGATTATGGTACTCATTGTTTCATAGCTAGGCCATCATTTAGAGAGAGAATTTACACCTACAGAAACTTAGAGTTCCAATTTCTTAGCTATCAAGGGTCAAATTCATGAAAGTGGAATGCAATAACATGGAGTTACATGCATAAAAGTCTGACATTTATATGTTGATAATAAAGCCATTTTTGGTCCCGTATTTTGACCAAGTATTCATTACCATTCTTATACGTTAAACATGTTCATTTTCATTATGTATTTTTGTTTATTTTTTTATGCTGGCACTAATGTAGGAGCACAATGGCAAGATGGCATGGCATATGGTTCCATATCATCATAACTTCTCCAAAAAAAAATAAAATAAAATAAAATAAAACTTAAGCGCAGCTTTGGTCTGTGTACTTCGTCATATTGTTCATTTTGATCCTTGAGCATTTAAAATCTACAATTTGATCATTGTATTTTACCTTGTTCATTTTTGTTCTCATATTTTCAAAATGTTCAACATAGCCGATTTTCTTTCCCTAATTGACTTCAAATTTAGGACGGAAGTGGATATAGCCTACCAAGATGAGCAGATTTTCACATAACTATCTTATATGTTGTTTTAAAAACTAAAAGAAATATTTCAGATTGAGATAGTGAATAAAATAATCATAGATTTCGGATCGTATATTAAATGGCTGCCATATTAAACATTTTGAAAGTATGGGGATTAAAAGGAACAAAAAGCCAAAGTACAGGGAGCATCTTGAACATATTAAAGTGGATAAAAATGGGCATTGGGCCAAAGCCGCTAAGTGTAGGGATAAAAATGCAATTAAGACTTTAAGAAAAGGCAACGTAGCAAGATAACGCAGCCATAATTCCATTTCATCATTTTAAAAAGAATTTAAAAAATCAAAATTATTATTATTTGCCATGTGGCATATCGTTGCCACATCATCAAGTCCAAAAAATATTAAAAGAATTAAAAAATAATTTTTCATAATTCTCGTAGTTGATGGTAAGACAAAATGGGCCAATAAGAAGTGCCACATTGATGACTATAGAACAATTGTCCACCACATCAAAGTTGAGGACAAAAATAAAAAAAAAATTGCAAAGTATAGGGATGGAAATTAACAATGTTTAAAGTACAAATATAAAATGAACATTGGGGAAAACGTATATTGACCAAAAATGGTTTTAATCATTATATTTCCATCATCACTTGTTTGGTCGGATGTAAATAACAATGCATGATTTCTATTTTTAAGATTAGTCAGAGTTAAACAAATAGACCAGCACGAAAAATCCAAATATAAGCCCATGAACTTTAGCATTTGGCTGAAATTTTGCCATGCTATTTTAAAACAAAAACTAGTCAAGCCTAAATTCAACTAAAAGAAATGGAAAGTGCAAGAATCACCGAGGGCTTATCCCAACCCAAGGAGAAGTCAAAGCCTAATACCAGCCAAAAGTGATATATCCTTTCTAACTAACGCATGAGATAATAATTCCATATTAACAAGTTAAACAAAATTATGCTCACCTCAGTATTATCTACATTTTGGAGAGAATTATTTGAAGATGATGCCTTCTCCTGATAAGGAAAACAAAATGAAGTTTATAACATGAGTAACGTTCTGCATGCAAAAGGAGAAAACAGAAAACAAGAAAACAAAGGGGCAAAACCTCATCATCTGAAAGAAAAACATATCAACGCATCAATAGGTTGTAGTAAACAACAACATGATCAGATAATGGGGGGAAAAACCCATTTGAAGAAAAAATTTGTAAGGTCACCTATTCATATCAAGAACATTAGTGAGCACATCGGAAGAGTACCACACTAATAAAGAAAGAGAGAGTATCATTTGAAGTTGGGATTTTAAAATAATCAAACAAGAGAATCAATTACCGAAAGCCATAAAGGCTAATTTGACTGTAATACTCATATCCAATTGTCACAAAAGATCAATAAAATTGAGCAGATCCATATTATCTAGAGTGCATTGATAAAACTTTCATAATTTCCTCAGTATATGGTGGTACCTGTACAATTTTCTTCTTCTTCTGCAACCCATCACTGTTTGCATGTGCCATTGAAGGTCGAAACTGCACCACTCTATCAAGAGGATTCAAGTACAGCTGCAAGGCTTTAGAGCTTGTTACAATTATGTTTGATCATGACAGATCAGAGAAAGTTGGTAATAAATCATACCCTATTGGAATGTTTGTTTTAGCTTTCTTTTTCAGTTGATGAGTTAGTTTATGCTTACACATTCAAGTCGTTAGAAAAGAACAGCATCAGTTTTGATGCACAAACATCATGTGCACTATATTAACCCCGCCTGCCCATGGAAACACCATTTAACAAGTGGCACAGATATCCATTCATACATTTAAGCCTAAAGCTAAAGAGATTACCCCAAAATTTGGTGAAAAAAACATTATACTGACTTTAACATATGGATTAAAGCCACCAATGGCCCTAAAGTATGGGTACTTGTTCGTTTCAACCTCTAAACTATAAAAATGTTTATTTTAGCCCTCAAACTTAATGAAAATGTTCATTTCAGCAGCTCCATCTGTCAGGCTGTTAGTTAGGTGTTGAGGTGGCCATTAGAGATGATGTGGCAAATGACATGAATAGCCACATAGCATATTTTGCCACCTTAGCTGCCACATCACTAGTGAAAGATTATTTTTCTATTTAAAAAAAATTGTCATTGGTATGGCAAAATTTGCCACATCAACATCAAAAGGCATGCCTTACAGGGACTATGGATGGTGCTGGCATGGCAAAAGGCACACTTTGTCAGGTCATTACCATTTTTGTAGAAAACAACAATAATTTTAAATGCTAACATGGAAACTGAGGTGGTAAAATGTGCCACATCAATTGCCATGTCATAGCAAAATGGCCACCTCAGCACCTAACTAACAGCCCCAATAGACGAAGCGATCAAGACTAATATTTTCATCAAGTTTGGGCAAAAAATAAGCACTTTCAAAGTTTAGAGACCAAAACAAACAATGACACAAACTTTCACGGCCATCTGTGGCTTTATTAACCCTTAAAATATTTATTAATGAGTATTTACGCGTCCAATTAAATTAAACAACCCAATTCGCACGGGAATAATGTGATAAATGTTGTGTGTTTTAAGCAACCAACCAACCACCCATTGGTAGAAAAATTTGGTACTCAACTTTCAAATTTTAATGAGCTCCAAAAGTTTGGCCAAGCACACTACCAAGATTAAATTTTCAGTTCCACATTTTTACTCATGGTCCAAGTCGCTTAAATTCCAAGTTTGATCATTATTTGATGCAACATAACCTAAAAATTGAGCCTATCATTTCTAGAAAATCACACTTATGGTTTCTAGGAAATAATATGACACTTAAAAGAAGACAATCAACTTCAAAATAGCATAAAGCTAAAAAAAACTATATCATTCATTAAATTATCTCTTAGAAAAGATCAATGTCCTTTTTATAGAGATTAGTAAGTAAATTTTGAATACAGATAACGGGCTTAGATGAACTTCTAGACTTACTCAAAAACTCAACTTAAATAAGAATACCAATAAAAAAAATCTATCAAATTTTGCACGTCTGGTAGCCAAAATCTAAAATAACCAAACTACCCCTAATACTTAAATTCATGGAAACATATAGCTTTAACTCTTAAGCAAATTTTAAACGTATACCATGCTAACCAATATTATCAGCCCATACTTTATATCGATGTTAAACAATAGTATCAGCTCATATTTTGCATAATTATTAAATCATAAAATATCATTAATGTTAACATTACTTAATGATATGGTGTAGCTGTAAAATTAAATTTGAAAGAAAAAAGAAAAACTTAGAAAAAGGTCAACAAATTAATGAAAGAGCTTACCTTGTCTCCGACCAAAACGCCAACAGCATACTGAGTTGCGAAAGGTACCTCAGATGAAGATAGCGTCTAGCAAATATAAAAGCAATATATACGTTATCATGATGGTATCATAAATCATTATTTAAGAATTTGCGATAACTTTTCAAATATCAACCTTTACAAGATACAAAATATTGGTTTTCATTTAGAAATAAGACGGGAATTCAAACCAGTTGATTTTTCACCATACATTAATTGCATGGTAAAAGTGAGAAATGGCTAGACAAAATTCACAAGATATTATTCTGTAAACCATTCCACAAAATATATCTAGTAAACCATGCTTTCCAATGTATTTCAAAATTTTATAAAATCAGCCATAATAAAATTAACAATGCTTACCATTATGCAGGAGTAAGCTTTAGGCAGTATCATGATTACCAATTTAATGCCAGTATAAGGTTAAAAAGAAACTAAGTCAGTCACTGTTTTAGTATCAGCGAATTTAAATATTAGTTAAAATTAAAAAATTTAGAATTTCAGAAAATTATTAACTAATATCATGCTTTTGTTTTATCATGTAGGAAGTATAAGAGATCATAACGAGAGAAATTATCAGTTATCGTCCAATGCTTTCTATCTTTTAATATTTCTATAAGATTTGGTACTTTAATTATATTTTTTAAATATAAATGCCAACCAACCAAACAGGTACATATTGGGTTTTTAAACCAAAATTGAATTAAGTGTGCTATATAACAAAGGCAAAAAACAATTGTAGCTCAGTAAGAAAAGCTAGAGTTTGCAAACAAATATATGTATATATATATAAAATACATACATATATGGAACTTTACAAGGAAAGAGATAGAGAATAGAAAATTTGTTATAAAGTATCCTATCATTTGTGGGATGTTACCACCAATAAAAATCATTCGCCAAGTTTTAGTTTTATTTTTGTTTATCCTGATTCGGCATTAACAGAAGTTCATAGAATACCATGTCCTAATGCCCACTTGAACAGTGTGCAAACCAAGCTTCCTTGAGTAGGTAGGCCATGTATACCTTTATTACATTAAGAAACACATCAAGCAATTTATGTCCCATTTAGCAAGCAGGCTAGGTGCAAAGCATCAACATGCAATTCATGTGTATGGTCCATGCTCAAATGGAAGAAAAAGCAAAGATCAAAGAGTGCCTTGAGGTGATCATAGGCCTTTCTGAGTAATATCCATAGTATTAGAATATCATAGCTAGGAAAACAACTCCAAACATTCCATCACATAATCCAAACATTCCATCACAGAATCATCTAATTTGAAAGGTACTTACCACTTTCTTTTCAAACAATGGGTCTGCTGCATCTTCATCATAATTAACCCCAACATCCAAATTCAAATCAACCTCAAGTTTGGATTGTCTAGCATCAATTTTAACCTGCAAAAAGCAGTGCAAACTAAAGGCTATAGATCTATTAATCTTCCATGCTCAAACACAATAATATGAGTGTATGAGATGGTCTACTATAACATTGATTTGGTAAAAGATAAAACAATCCTCCAAATCATATAGACAATAAGTGATGAAAATCTCTCCACAAAAAAGCAGAAAATAGGATAAACAGCCATAGCCTCTCACATCAGATGGTGCCGAGGTTCAGTTTCATACCATGTTAAGGAGGAAAAAACATAGAATATATACCTTGCTTTTTTCATTTACTTCATAAGGTCGCCAGGAAGGTCTAAGTGGATATTGCATAACATATAGCTGCAAGAAAGAATAGCATCCATGAGGTGAACAGAACTAGCCATCAATTAGACTAGATAAATTTCTCTTACCTATGCATTCATGCACATATGAAAGAAACCAAACATTGAAGAACAAAAGGAACAATAGATTTAGAAGGAAAGAGCATCTAGGCGTAAAAAATCCTTAAAAAGGAAAAAAAAAACAAGGACGCAACAGGAACAAAGCCATCAAAGTGAATCACATAAAAGACTTTGGCTTTTCAGACCAATTTCTTCACATACTAGAGCATATTCATACACAAATGTCCACACATGAGATAGAGCTTTAAAATCTTAACTAAGACCACAGAAAATATATTCCTGATCATAACAAGACTTTAGAGTAGCTGAGTAGGAGAGGGGGAGAAACACATGTCTCTAACATTTTGCTGTAAAATTAATACAGATTAAAACTTATAACCATCAATGTCATCTTGGATGCAATTAAAGGTTAATTTGTATATCAAAGCTCACTTCCAAAACTTATATACAACAAAATATATGCTGCTTTACTTTTAAAACTGAACCATCGTTCAAATATGAAAAAATTGAAGATGCTAACAATGGCACATGACAAAATCAAATACAAGTACAAACATCCATCTTGCACAGCTTTTACCAAACATCATTCTAGAGTTGAACTAAAATCAACACTATGCATGTTATGCTAAACTGCAAGTCAGCCAATATGTTTGTGTAAGATAACTACTTTTGCATAAGTATACATCAAAATAACAGAACGTTGCTTGCATGAACTCAAAATCAAACTCGAGCAACTTATATAAACACACAAATAAACCTTTTGAGTGAGAAGATCGCTCATAGATGTAATGACTCCGGATCAATTCGGTTCTCATGCACAAATTCAGCAGTACACAATCAATTATCACCATAACGATGCAATTAGAGGAAACCTGAATAAAACTTAAATATAACGGCGCCAACATCAATAAAAGAAACAAAATTAGAAATTTTGGGCGAATTTTTCTCAATTTCGATTCTAGGGCACATTCAATAATTAAACAACATTACTGCCTACCCAAAGGATCAAAATATTGAATCAAAATCAAAGAAAATAGGCGAATGCCTCACCTTGGTCTGATCATCGAGAGAAGGATTCAAGAAGACATCAATCTCTTTAATTATACAGTCTTCTCCACCATCGATATCCATCAGGCTGATAGGGTCTTCATCCGAGAACCCATTAGAGGCTGGAGCGGGAACACCAGTAGGGACGGGGGCGGAGGCGGGGGCGGGGGCCGGGACTTCAAGCTTGGGTTTCCTCCTTGTTTAAGGGGATCCGAGGGGGAAGGGGAGCATCAATGGGTTCGGCCTTGACCTTGCCCTTAACTTTGGGCTGGAAACGAGAGACGCCACGCGAAGACGAAGGACGAGATTGCGAGAGACCGGAGTCGATGCCGAGAGCATCGTCGAAGAAGTCGAAGGGCTTCTCTTCGCCGGCGCCGTCCATCGCCGGCGATCTCGCAGGGGGTTTGGGCTTCTCCAAGCCTTCTTCGCTTAAACCCCAAAGTAGTGAATAAGAGAATGCACGCCCGACGAGAATAATGGATCCCAACTTCTAAACGGGTTTCACCCGTTAACCTGTTAACCAGTATGAATGCAAACCCGTTAATCTACACTGTTGGAGAATAATTCAAAGTTGTTAGATGATATTTTTATTTGTTACTTAGGGGGCTGTTTGAGTTCCGTAACTCATTTAGTAATGTAACTGGTTTCATGTAAAAAGCTGTTTGGTTTCTTTGTGAAATCGGTTTTACGTATAAACAGTTTTTGCGATAGTGTCTATTTCTTTGCGTTTCAATTACTAACAAATTTTTCATGTAAGTTGAAATCGCAGACAAACATTTGAGTTAAAATCACCATTCTTCACTCTCCAAATTATGCATTAAAAAGAAAATGAAAAACTTACATATAATCAATTGTTAATATAATTAAACTTATACTTATTTATATTTTATTAAATTTATTTTTATTTAAAATATACCAATTTGTATTTAATTTTTAATTAAAAAAATATTTTATATAAAAATTATAGAATTTTTATATATTTTTTTAATTTAATAAAATTATTATTAAGTTAATTAATTAATTAATTTACATTAGTGTTAAGAGTAGATGGGGAGAGTTAAATTAATTATTTAGAGTTAGTATTTAATTATTTAAGTTTCTTATTATTATTTGGCTTAGTTATTTGAGTTTCTAATTATTATTTTTAAATGTAATAAATACTTTATTAAATCATTTAATTTAATTTAAAAATTAAATTAAATTAAATTAAATTAAATTAAATTAATTATTATAGTTTAAATTATTTTTTTAAAATGCATTAAATAATTAATAATAATACAGTATATTGGGGTAATCTCACCCCCTCTACTTACATGGTAACCATATCTTCTAACTTACATCAAACCAAACAAATTAAAAGTAATGCAGCATTTTCAGTTACAGCAAACCAAACAGCAGTGATGTAAATAGAAATGCAGCATTTTCACTTACACTGTAATTTCACTTACATGTAATTTCACTTACAGACAACCAAACAACCCCTTAGTGCAATAAAATGTGAAGTCTTATCAGTTTGTTTTAACCTAGTGATATTTTAAAATTTGTATAAGGCATTCAAATAATAAATTTTTATTATTATTATTTTGTATTTTTTCTTTTCCTTAAAATTTCAATATAGTATCTGAGCCTTATAGATCTTAGAGGACCTGCGGATGATTATGATGGACATGTGGATGATCAAGATAGTTAGTAGCAACCAAGGTGAAGAGAAGGATTATTGGCTAGAAGGAGAAGCCTCAATGTTTCAAATGCAAAAGTTCTAGCATCTATAAAAAAAAAAAATTGCAAAAGAATTTACAAAGTTAGTAGAAGTGGATGAAGCAGAAACTATTTTTTTGAATTGATTAGTGAGAAGTGCACCAAGAAGTTTTTTGAAGATATTTGTTCTAATAATTGCAGGTTGATGAGAAGTGCATCATATACTGAAGAGAAGTGCTTCACAAATATTAAAAGTATGGAAGAAGTGCTCCATGTTTAAAGTTCTATAAAATTTTTATTTTTAATGAGTTGTAAATTTGAAATAAGGGAGTGTGTTGGAGAATAATTCAAATTGTTAGATGATATTTTTGTTTGTTACTTAGTTCAATAAATTATGGAGTTTTATCAGTTTGTTTTAGCCTATATAACGAGTGATATTTTGATATTTGTATAAGGCATTCAACTAATAAAACCTTATTCATTATTATTATTAATATTTTGTATTTCTTCCTTTCCTTAAAATTCCAACATCTACATGCGCCACGTGTTGATTTTTTTTTTCATCACTCTCTTTCAATATATATTTATATATAATATATATATATAGCGGCGGAATTGAAACAAAACTAAGGGAATGCTGGTTTAACCAGACTCTCAACACAAGTTCTCTTTTGTGCTCTAATGCTAGTTTCAGAAGAAACATTTACTCCCGATTCACAACTTTTCGGTTTAGGTATTAAAATTCTCTCCATATCTATATAATTAACAATTAATTCAATAAGCAATTAAAACTCAAATTAACAAATAATGTAATTGAAAAATAACTTAACTTAAATTCATAACTCATTTTTTTATTTCATGTAATAACTATTCAATAAATATTCAACAATTATTCAATACAACACTTCTATATAAAATCATAAGTTTTGAAAAATCATAATTTTTTATTAATATAAAAATTAGTGTGGATTTACTTACCTATCAAACACTTAAATAACTTCCAAACTCAAAACCAGTGTAAGGCTTTAATGAATCATAGGGGTGCTACCCCTTTGTACCTTCAAGGGGAGAGAGGGCGTTTCCCAGCTAAGGGGGTGCTCAATCACCCCCTTGCCCCCTCTCCTTCTGCCACTGTATATATACAAGTGAAAAATGGAAACTATATTATTTGACGCCCATCCCAATGATGCTATATCCTATGAGACATGAAAAGATGTCAGCTTTTGTGTATTTGCACTTTTTTTCACATGTGCTTCTACGGCACGGTTTCAATAATGGGATGGACATAACATTCTTTCACATATGATTATACAACATCCCAACGATACTCTGTCATATGAGACATGAAAAAATGTCAACTTTTGTGTGTTTATATTTTTTTCACATGTGGTTCTACAGCAATCACATAGTATTCACTCACATGTGATTATAACATAATGTAAAACCCTACCCACACAATTCTTTATAATACTTAGTTGAGTCATTCATGATTCATCTCGCCTATTAACTTTTTTAGAGCCAACTCAAAACATTAATCACAAGGTATGCATTTATATATATAGTTTTAATTTTTTTTTATGAAACCTAAGATCATATTTGGATGTGTACATTAGCAGAGACAATACATAATTTAATAAGATTTTTGTAGGAATATTTTTATTAACTTTGAAAAACAAATAGTTAAAAAATGCACGTTTTAGTTTTTCATTTACATTTTATGTGAAAACCCTAAATAAAAAATTATGAATTACATTATTATAATTAGTTTGTTTGTTATTTATAATTGCTTATAACATTGTGATAATTGGATTTATTGATATGTAAAAAGCTGAAAAAATGAAAAATCAAAACTCTGTCATTGTCACTGCGCAATTTAAGTAATGCTTATGGAAATACTCAAAAGATTAAAGTTACCACTACTAAGTTATGAATGAGAAAAAGTGGCCCGGATCATGAACCAAATTTTGTAGCCAAGATGAAATTTAAAGACAAACTTAGAAAACATGAACAATATGGATTCAAGGCATATAAAAAGAAAGAAGCTGATTTACGAGCTAAGGCATCTTCAAAATATTGATAATATTGTCATTAAAGATATGAGTGAAAGAGAATTATATGAAGTTAAGTATAAATTGGAGGATTTGAAAGATGCTAATGAAAACTTAAGGGATAAACTTGCAAAACTTATTAATAAGCTAGAGCAGCTGAAGATCGAGATGAAAAAGGATGATTTAGAACAATCGGGAAGTAATGAAGATTAACTTATGAATCATCCTAAAAAAAGAGCACTTGCAATTCATTATTTTCCTCCTAATTGTGGCTAAAAAATTAATAAACAGAGTTATTGAAATGAAATTTCAAAATAATTCTGTGCCTTGATGTGTTAGATAAAAAAAAAATCTTTCTTTTTCTCTTTCTCAATAAATGCTCCTCATTGTTATTAAATATAATTAAGACAGGACATGTCACTTTTCTGATTAGGGATTATGTTGACTTTGTTGTGTTTTTTTACCTACTATTATATATATAATAATAATTAAAAAATAATTATAAAACCTTAATGATAATAATAACAACTAATAAACAACATTTAATAAGTAAACTAAACTTATTAAACTAAAAAATTTGTTAAACGCTTCAAAGGTACGCTTCCTACCAAGGAATTAACTATTAGAAGAATTAAATAACCCGGTAATGAATAAGGGGTTAAATTAGTAGTGGAGGATTATGGTAGTAATAAAATAACACGTTAGAAGATGAAGCTCATTTAGGCCAAAGAACAGATAAAGAAGGATGCTTCCATGGTGAAGAAAACTATCGTCCCTTCTGTCGATTCCAAGAAAGCTAATGCAAAGACAGACAAACAAATAATTCCATATACCCTAATTTAAAAAAAAAAGAAAAATTAAATTTGGTTTATTTATTTATTTATTTGGAAATAATAGAGGAGCAACATTGATCGAGACCTTGATGTTCAAATTATAGTGAGATGGATTCATACAAAGTATAAGAAAAACAATGCTTAAGATTAAAGGTAAATTATAATAATTAGTTAGTTTAATTTGAATGTTGAAATGACAAGAATGACCAATGAGAAGAAAAGGAAACTAAATAAACGAACATATATATTATAACAATATAATATATAAATGAAATATATAATCAATAATAATAATATATATAATTAAAAACAGATAAGACCTTTTAATTATTTATTTTTTTAAAAAGAAAAATTAACAGACATACACACACTCACTCACTCACACACACACACACACTCTCTCTCTCTCTCTATATATATGTAACATGAGTGAAAAATGGAAACTCCATTGTCTGACTCTCATCCCATCGATACTTTGTCCATATTAGGCATTAAAATATGTCAACTTTTGTTTGCTTACATTCCTTCACATGTAGTTCTACAACAATCACATATCATACATTCACAAGTGATTATTGAATAAATAAATAGGCAACAATCATTCTTACGTCTACTAAAAACCCCATAATTATACCATTATTGGAATTTCTGCACACTAAACATACCGATATGAATTGTTGACAAAAGTAATATTAGAAATCAAACACTTGATCTGAAAATAAAAAGATATTATCATTATTAGCTTTATAAACATTTATGGTGCCAGTTAGGTGATGAATTGTAATTTTAGGCACTGCCACTATTATATCAATTATTTCTATTACTAAAAGAGTAGCTTGAGTTGGCAACTTTACTTTATGTGCATGATATGAAGCATTTCTTTGTATTTTATATAATATAATATAATATAATTAATGTTTTATTTTCCAAAAAAATAATCAAATTATTGCACCAATGAAGCAATGATTAAATTTTCATTACACTAAAATGTTTATTAATATTATATTTTAATGCTAATTTCAAAATAGTTTTTTGATTTCATAAGGATTAAAATTTATTAAGTAATAGAGGAAATAAATTTTTCCTGTAAAGGTAAAAAATATATATTGATAAGAAATTACACATAATAATATATTTATATTATGATTGTTTATAATTAATATAATATATCTATTTAAATCATATTAATATATAGATAGATACTATAAAAATTATGTTTATTATAAACTTTATTTATTAAAGGGAAAATAAAAGAAAAACATACCGCTAAAGCCAGAGAGCAACAATCTTGTCCTTTTTCTTTCATTTGAAATTTGAGTTTTTTTTTATGATTAATTGCTTCTTATTTATTATACAAACACACCATTCTTAAAATCATATTAGAACACATACACATAACATTAAAGTTGCCACCACCAAGTTAATTATAATATGGTTTAATTATTATATTTTATAAGTATCATTATAATAGTTCTTTGATGTCAATCTAGTAGCCTTGGAATTATACACTTGTCTTACATGCAGCATAAATTCTGAAAGGGTGACTTGAAGTTTGTAAGCTGAGTTCTTATAGCTTTTAAATTTTTATTGTTATTTATGTCAAAAATCAGAAAATGTTATGCTTTTGGCATAATTGTTTGCAAGTACTTTGATTATGTCTCATTTGCAATTTTTTCTGGACCTAAAAAAAACAAATATGTTTGTTAATAATATGGAATAATTTTTTTCAAATTACAATTTTTTTTTTAAAAAAATAAAATCATAAAAATATATGTGATTGCAATGAATGTTGAAATATTATCAAACACAATTGTAAATAAAATATTAAACAAATAAAAGATAATAAATACTTATGTATTAAAAGTAAAATTTTAGAATAAAATTAAACATAAAATATAATAGTTAATTATTTCATAAACCTTATTTAATACTTATTTTCACTTATAACACTATCATGAACATATATAAAAGAACTGATTAGACGCTATAACACTTGCCTCAAGTTGCTCATTCAAATTTCTTTGGACTTCAATTTGACATCTTAACATTCTAGCATTTGAAATTTCTCTATAATTTATAGTTATATAGTATTAGTTGAGTATAGTTCAAATAACATAAGTAATGCAAAACATGTGAGATTGTCAATATATTATCTCAAATTGTTTGACAAAAATAAATTAAATTAAACAAATATAGGTCAAAATTAATATGTGTTTCATTGTTCTTCTTTGAAAAATTAGCAAGTTAATTATAACACAACGCTTGTTGCTAGTGTGAACATATATATAGTGAGTAGTTCTAATATATGATAAACAAAGGATGTGGTAAATATTTAAGGAATAGTTACTTTTCCGCATAATCTTTTGATGTTTCTATAGATGTAGTTAGTTTTTGAAGTAAACTTGTTCATCTTTGGATCTTTTTTTCCTTTCTACTTTGCATTCTCTTAAGACTTCTAATCTTCATTCATATCATTATGTTACATGTAACCTCTCCTTTACTAATAACTGGTAAATAAACAGGCTCTTTGTCACGACAAAACCTAGGCATTAGAAAACCTATGGGAAAAAAATGTAAAACAATGTTAGTAAGATGATTTGCAAGAAGACATTGTAAATGATAGTTGAATACTTGTTTTGAGTAGTATGTATATGTTGGAAGATAAAAAATAAAATTTACAAAATATAATTATATCTCATCAAAGAAGAAGAAGAAGAAGAAAGAAAGAAAGAAGAGGAAAAATCAATAAACAAACTATTTCTTTCCAAACATGTGTAAACAATTTCACATATTGCAATAAAAAAATAAACTAATTTTTAATTTAAGATATCAATTGAAAATAAAAAGCAAGTAGAGTCAGTAGAGCTTGACACTAAAGATTTATGTGGTCTTAAAAGTTGCAATAAGTAAACATATGGAAACCTATCCTATAAATGTAGAAATATATAATATAAAATATATGAAAAGTGTATAGTTGACACTAAGTCTAAAAATTGATATGGATATTAAAATAGGTATTAAAAAATTTGAAGATTTATTGCATAAAAGTTCTTGTTATTTAATTTCTTCATGTTACATGCACTCAGGCTAGAATAGCAGCTAAGAATTGATATGGATATGAAAATATGTATTAAAAAATTAAAAGATTTGATGCATAAAGATTTTTTATCTAATTTATTCATGTCACATGCACGCATGTTAGAATAGCAGCTTTTGATTGAAAAATTATAACATTACTATTTCTTGAGATTTATGATTTAGTTTTTTTTATTAATTAGTATTTAAGTTATTATTAATATAATATAATATCAATATTATGATAGATATAGATAAGTATTTTGTTTGGATTAAATTTTTTTGTAAAGAATTATTAAATTATTTTTTTTACAGATAATGGAAATTTTACTGTTCAATAATATTTCATGGAGTATAATTTTTAATATTATGCTATTATATTATTTTTTTAATTGCATAAAAATGTATAATTATTACAATAATTTGCATGTTATTTTTTATAAAAAGATGTATCACAATTATCGGTATATATATATTGTAATAATTATATTAATATAAATAATTTTCTTTTAATCTCAAACTCTAATATACTATATTGCACATGTGGGTTTCTTAATATATAAAAAATCACTTGATTTAGCATATCTACTTCATTAAGCAAAAGGGAAAAGGTAGTAAACATGTATTTACTGGCTGAACTTCTTTAAAGTACTAAAGTATTGTACTTATGCATGCATTCATAGAATGGCAAATAATTTTTTTTAATAATGAAAAGTTACATAATCAGAGAAAAAAATTAATTAAAGATCAATTGTTGTTAGTGTGATAAATCACATGGCCTTACACCATATTCAATTGTTGATTAATTAATTATTATAAATTTCAAATTAAAAACATAGCTTTATTAATTATATATATACATATTATAAGTATTTAATAGTGATGAGGCAGCTATAAAACATTATTGTCAACTTAGCATAAATGTCTATTGCACAATTTTTTTGTAAGTGTGTGTCTTTGTCTTTACATGATTTTAGATTAAAGAATTAGTAATGGAAAGAACAAAGGAAAATAATGGTCTAGCAAGCCTCGAGGTGTGTATCATTATTGTAGCGAGAGTACTAATAGAAGTGACTCTGGTATTAGTTGTGGGTATAATCCATTGCTATATTAGTTATGTGGTCAAAAGATTGTTGTAAGTGTTAGGGATAAAAGAGTTGGATTTATGGATTTGTTTGCATGGATAAATACTAAAAGGTACAAATAACAATAGCCTTTGGCATTTGTGCAAAAATTAATTTTTACATAATCTATCTTGAACTATGTAATAATTGATAGGGTAATGTTACTTTAAAAAATTGGTTATTTTAAATTGATATATAACTATAGTTGTCTTTATCAAAATCACTATAATGATTCACATATCTCGATAGGCTTTTCCAAAAGGGATATCTAGTGCGAGGACGATGGGACAACTGATAGGATCCAAATATGGTGGCCGGATTTAATAAGTTTTATAATATCTACTTAATTTTGTGAAAAAGTTTATATTTATATATATTTAAAGATATAGACTATATATATAGTTTATTATTATATGTGCTTTGATTAGTATAATTCAAATCAGAATTTGGGAAAAACATCATAAATGAATAAAACCTGGCCTTGAATTAAATTAGTCCATTGGTTATGAAAAAAATTAATTTTTTAATTATTATGTATTTTCCAACTAATATATATATATGGGTTATATTTATGTTTTAGTCCTTAAGGAAATGCATATATAAATGTTTTATGAGAGTTATATCTATTTTTTAGTCCCTAAAGAAATACATATATAAATGTCCTATCATACTTATATTTATGTTTTAATCCATGAGAAAATGTATATGTAAATACTGATTGGGTCCTATGCTAAGCTTGATGAAAAATTTACTATATAAGACCTTCTCTCTTATTATATATATTTATAGATACATAACAACTTAGTTGGTAAGTTTACATTTATTACCATCTTTATTCTTTCTAGTTTGAGAGTAAGTTTCTCTTTTATTATTTAGGTTTTCATCTTTCTTCTATATATATATATATCTATATATATATATATTTTTTTTTTCCATTAGTGTCTAAAGTTTTTTTTTTTGCTTTGCTTCTCTTTCTTTTTCAAATATGTAACTATTATGTTCTTATTTATTTTAGATTGGGCAACAAATATTGCACTCATTTTATAGAAAGGATTTCTCAAGATATAATTGAAAAAAATCACTGCATATATAACTTCAACATCTTCAAAATCTCTTCATGATCTCAAAATTTTATGTGGATGGTAATTTCATTCATATAATAAAAGATATTTCTTTTTTTTTTTTGAATTATAAGGTTTTTTTTAATTTTATTTTATTTAATTTTATTTTTTCAGTTGCAAGAGTTGTTATAAAGCATCTCAAAGTCATAGTTTTGGCCAGTTAATGCAAGTAAATAATTTATGGTACCTTGAGTTTAAAGAATATATTAGTTTTCTTCAGAATTATGCACATAGTGGAAATTTAGAAGCTAGTTTGGAACTTGGATTGGTAGGAAATTTATAACTTCAGTCTTTGTTTTAATTTTATATAAGTTATACCACTAACATTGTAAAGTAATTTTAAATTTTATTTTTTTCCCAATTGAATGTCTTATGTTGAAAATAGATTCATGCATCAAACATCTAAAGAATGTAGCTTTAAAAGGTAATTTGCTTGCAGGATATGTAGCGGGGATTATTTTGTATAAAAATTAGATGACTCGATATTCCGGCATGACAATGTTGAATATGGTTGTTAATGAAAAAATTGATAATGTTCCAAAACCAATAGAAAACAAAAAATTTTCAAGTAATCATATAATAATTAATTACCGATATTCAATAGTAAAATTGTTTAGAGATATAATATGGAATACATAAGATACATCGATTAAAAAAGAAGATTGGGAGTGTGAGGACCATTTTTGAGGAACAAAATCTAGCGATATAATTTATAATGAATAATTAGGTGAATATGGATTAGAGAGAGAGAGAGAGAGAGAGAGAGAGAGTTTTTGTATCGCTTATGTTTTTGTTATAGTTTAATGTGCATGTAATCTATTGGCATATGTCTACTTTCTTGAATTAATGCAATATGTAATAAAGTTTTGAAGTAAGAATTTGTATAAGATTTTATATTTAAAATAAATTATTTATTTGTCAAAACTTGCATTATATATATAAGCAAAGTTAATCACGTAACGTCATGGTATGCTTGCTTTTAAGATTTTATCAAACTATAAAATGTAATTTTTGAACATTTTAAAATAATAAACATGTTAATAATTTCATTTATGCAGATGTCATAACAGTAAGGTTTGAAATAAAGAAATAAAACTCACTTGCATAATAAGAATTATCAATTATGAATAAACTACAAACAAATTTATTTTTCTTTCACATTGAAAAAATGGCCAATGGAAGAATCATTTGTAATAAGCTTAGTAACTTGAGTTTTGTTACTATATTACCCCGTTATTGGAAAATCCTATGAGGCCATATGAAACTAGTCATTGTGCTTTCTTTCCCTAATTTAGTTGTTTTAGATTCACACAATGGATTTATATTATTCATTAATTCAAAATTTTTTTAACTGCAAGGAAAAACTTGTTAATTTCATTTTCTACTAAAGGAATGTAATTAAAAAAAAATTTCAGATCAAATGACAATGATTATGCAAACTTAGTTTTATACATAATAATGTATATTTGTATTAAAATCTCAATAATAATAACAGAAAATAAATTTTTTTATTGTATTCTATACTTATAAATAGTATGTAAATTATTATTTAGTATATTAAATAATTTTTTTAAAGGATTAAAACTTGTTAAATTTACTTCTACTAAATCAAAAAATTGCTTCCAAATTTTTCCATATAAAAAACTGGTTGTTAATGGGTTCCAGTTCCATGTGATTTTGCATGTCCTACGATTTCTCTATCTCCCATGTCCATATTTGATGCAAGTAATCATCCAAACATTATTAAAGCTATGATTTTTTTTTTAACTTAATTTCAAGATTTGTTTGTTAACCTTATAATATCTTTCACTTAGAATCTAATAAGAATTATTAGAGAAGCAATAACATGTATATGTATATATATATTAAATGTATTTCTTATCCTTTATCTTATTACATGAAATGTCATAGCTCTCAAATATTATGTATTGGTAAGATTAAATAATTCTATTTTTACTAAAATTGTTTTTTAACAAATTTTTTTTTTATTATCTTCAAGTGGATTTTTATTACATGTGAACCCTTCAATCATTATTATACCATTAAAATCAATACATTGATTGTTACAAAACAAAAAGTAAATAATGTTTTACTAATTACTATACTAATATTATCATTCTATCTATTGTAAAATGACAAACGCCCTTTTGCGTATGTACCGCAAGTGCACGGGTTTGTCGAAGTAATAATACCCCGGTGAGTGGGTAGTCGAATCCACAAGAAAATAGTGATTAGAAACACAAAGATTGCTATTTAACTAGAATGAAGATGAAATTGATAATTATGTGAATAAGAATCAATGCAAATAGAAATAAGAAAAGAAGAAGGATGAGCAAATAAAAGATAGGAGAGGCTATCGATGATAAATGGGGCACCCGGACATTGCTCACCCTAGGACTATTGTTTCAAGTGCAAGACCGATCATTATGTTCCCTAACTAATGCTTAATGAGTCGTGGAGATCTTTAAACACACGGTCCCAAAATTTAAGGTCAACCGTGACTAACCCTACACTATGCCCCGGTGGAGAAATCTCTCAGTCTCAACACCTCACACTGTGCAAGGTTGCTTTAGGCTCTAGGGATTCCAAGTGATAAACTCTATTCCCTAAAATAGATCTAACCCTTTGGTCCAGGCGAAAGACCCGTAGTCACAACTAAGCCCCAGATACTAAAGATTACTTCAACGCTTCACTCTGTTGCTTGCGCAACTAAGCCCCTAGCGGAGATCGTCTCTTAGCACTTCACTCTATTGTGATTGTAAAAAACTCTTGGAATGTGGAGGTAGGACAAATCACACAGGAGGGTAAAGGGGACGCTCCGCTACTTCTCAACTCAACCTTTCAACCTTCTCCAATCTAGTATTGTCTAACCCTCATGGTGTGTCACTCATCCACAAGGATTACTAAAATGGATTCTCAACCCTAGTGTCACCCTAAGGAAAAATCAACTCAATAAGCATTCAAGATTGGAACTCAATTAAAACATCAATTAAAAGAAGCATAATAAAAGGTCAAAGAAACAACATCATCCTAGGGTTTATAAGTCTAAGTACCCACTAGGGGTTTAGCTCTCCATGGAGCAAAATACAATCAATAATGAAATCGAAAGTAAAAAATATGCAATCCATGAATAAAACCCCCTTGGTGTTTGTGTCGATGGTCTTGTGGAGTGGCTACGTCTTCTCCAAAGGTCCCCTTGTCAAGCCTAGGGCACACCTCGCCGGATTGGTGCCGACGAAAGCTCCCCCAATAACTCTCTTCCAAAGGAAAAGCGATGTCAAAGGCTGTAAACCCCTCCAAAACTTAGCCAAAGCCTCTCGAAACCCTAGCCACGGCCAGCTCCAAAAGTGGAGAAAAGATAGCCAAAAGATGGAAAAAAGGATTATGAAATCGGGCTGAAATCGCGACTTAAATAGGCATGGAATCGGGCATCCACACGGGCATGTGGAATTTCCACACACCTGTGTGAATCTCCAGGAAATTGATTTTCTGCGGCCTGTGAACAGTAACTGTTATAGTAAATTGCTACAGTGATTTGCTACAGTACTCGGCCAAAAATACTCCCGATTCCTCACTTTTCATTGAGGCAACATAAATAGGCACACGTCAATGATGTAGATTGCGTTGCATCTTCAAATAAAAGCACATTTGACGACAATCTTGCTAGCTTTGCATAAATCGGAACACATGAGTATGGCTGCCTTTGTGCCTCTCCAATTTGCAAATTTCCTTGAACACTACGGAGGTTGGCACACACTGACATGCCTTTGAGCACAACTTGTGTCTTCGCGTTTGTTTACTCCAAGATTTCATCAACTAAGTGTACTCACAATCTACTTTGGCTTCTTTCTTTTATATTTGTCTCCACAACCCTATATACACAAAAGAACACAAATACACATGCATCACCGATAAAATCTGAGAAAAGTAATGCTCATCTTAAGAAAAGAATACTTCGTATTACTAATACACAAGCACTTATCAGAAAACATATATGATTTAACAATTTCATTATTTTAATTATTTTAAAATCCTATTAAGATACACAGGAAATTTTCTAATTGGTTGTTGCTTTGACTTTTAAAAAAAACCACTTTGATAATGATTTAATCTAAAAACATGATAACATATGTCGATTATGACCTAATCACATGTTCCTATGGCTTAATAAATGAAGACAAAGACATTTATAATAGGTGCTTCACATATCTTATCATCAATTAACATGTCTCTATGACTTAAACACATTCACCTATCCCTTAATTAATGAAGAACCAACCTACACATTTCTATATAATAGCCATTAGAATCAATGATAATCCATCTAAGATGTTAGTTTCTTTGCAAGCCTTAATGGCTTCAAACCATTAATAAGAAAGGTATATATATATATATATATATATATATATATATATATATATATATATATATATATTTATGTATGTATAGTTTTCCAAAAAAGAAAACTTACAAAGAATAAGATTATGAAACACTTTTAAACAATTAATAAATAATATCATACTTTTTTTAGAATCAAATTTGAATGTGTACATTAGTATGCCTAATAGATAATTCAATCTTATTTTTGTAGGATCATTTTATTAAATTTTCAAGTATTTCTTTTCAACATTACTTTAAATTGCACAGTAACAATGATAGGATTTTGATTTTCCATTTTCTTCAATTTTTACTTGCAGATAAATCTAATTATCACAATGTTATAACAATTATAAGTGAAAAAAACAATATTGTAAAAAATAAGTTCTATCAAATAGCCACCTTGTCAAAAACTTTAGATCACATATAGTTGTTGACTTTAAGTTGTAACCTATATTAAGTAAGGCCACCCTAACACATATTAATTAACCTCCATTACATGAACACACATCACACCATTTGTTTCTTTCTATCTTGAAGAAGATCCTATTACACACACACCATTCTTAAAGTTATATCATAAAGCCTGAGAATTTTTTTTTATATTTCATGCAGAAGTAAACAACACCATGATTCAACTCTGATCCTTTTTCTTGTCCTTTTTCTTTCATTTCAAATTTTGAGTTTTTCTAATGATTAATTGCTTCTTATTCATTATATAGACACACCATTCTTAAAGTCATATGAGAAAGTCCAAAAAAAAGTGTTAGATATTTCCATGTTTCTCATGCAGAAATAAAAAATACCATTATTCAACTCTGATCCTTTTTCTTGTCCTTTTCCCTTTCATTTCAAAATTGAGTTTTTTTTTTGTGATTAATTGCTTCTTCTTTATTTTTGAAAATGAATGACGCACATGCATTATTTTTGCCATTAATGCATCCCTGGCCACGTATAGTTTGGACTATAATATATATTTAAAATAAATTATTTATTTGTCAAAACTTGCATTATATATATATATATATATATATATATATATAGCAAAGTTAATCAAGCAATGTAATGGTATGCTTGCTTTTAAGATTTTATCAAACTATAAAATGTAATTTTTGAACATTTTAAAATAATAAACATGTTAATAATTTCATTTATGCAGATGTCATAACAGTAAGTTCAAAATAAAGAAATAAAACTCAAATGCTTAATAAGAATTATTAGTTATGAATAAACTACAAACAAATTTATTTTTCTTTTACATTGAAATCATGGCCAAAGGAAGAATCATTTGCAATAAGCTTAGTTACTTGAGTTTTGTTACTATATTACCGAATTTAGTTGTTTTAGATTCACATAATGGATTTATATTATTCATTAATTCTGATTTTTTTTAATTGCAAGGAAAAACTTGTTAATTTGCATTATCCACTAAAAGAATGTAATTAAGAAAAAAATTCAGATCAAATGACAATGATTATGCAAATTTAAGTTTTATACATAATAATGTATGTTTACATTAAAATCTCAAATATAATAATAGAAAATATTTTTTTTATTGTATTACTTATAAATAGTACGTAAATATTATTTAGTATATAAAATAGATTTTTTAAAGGAGAAAAGACATATTAGTTTTAGCTACTACTAAATCAATAAATTGTTTCCAAATTTTTCCATATAAAAAACCAAGTTGTTAATGGGTCCCAGTTCTATGTGATAGCATGTCCTGTGATTTCTCTATCTCCCATGTCCATATTTGATGCAATTAATTATCCAAACATTATCAAAGCTATGATTTTTTTTTTTTACTTAATTTTAAGATTTGTTTGTTAACCTTATAATATATTTCACTTAGAATCTAATAAGAATTGTTAGAGAAGCAATACTATATATATATATATATATATAAAATGTGTTTCTTATTCTTTATTTTATTACATGTAATGCAGCAAATAACCATTTCTAATCTAAGAACTCACACATACTCAAAATAGAGTAAACAAGAACTAGGGATGGCAACGGGTAGGGTATGGGTAGGGTATGCCGAAACCCTTTATCCATACCCGTAACCCCTACCCCATACATGTACCTTTTAGGGTAAAAAAAATCATACCCCTACCCTTACCTACAGGGTACCCGATTACCCGTTATTCAAATTATTAAATTAAATTTAAATAATAATAAATTAATTATACATTACAATCTGTAAACACATGCCCATAAATTCAAAATTACAAGTTGATATATTTTGTTTATCTTAAATTATATAATCACATAAAAATGGCGTCTATTAATGACTTAATGGGTGACTCTACCTTTTTTTTGTTTTGTTTATGTTTAACTACCTTGGTTTTTGTTTTAAATTTTGTCATATATCTACTATTTATATTTATATAGCTTCAAATTTTATAAATGTCTAGTAAGATTTTGAATATAAAAAACATTATAAGTAATTCTCATAAGTTATATTTAATTGATTTTTTTATTAGTATCTTATTTTTCAGGATATTCTTATAATTTATAGAATAAATTATTATAACATTATTTTTTTATATTTGTTTTATAATGTTTATTTTTTAATTTAATTATAATTCTTAATATATATCCAAAATTCAATTTTGATAGTATTATACTTTATCAAATATAAATATAAAATTAAATAAAATTTAAAATAATATATTAAGAGAAAATTTTAAGTATTATTTTTAAATTAATCACCATGAAAATAGATTTTGGGTAAATTGTGGGCAAATGTTTAGTTTAATATATATATATATATATATATATGAGAGGGTAAGGGTACGGGTAGGGTAGGGGTATACCTTTACCCGACCCGTACCCGCTCAAAAAATAACGGGTAATACCCTCTTTTGACCGGGTATGTACGGTATACCCATTGGGTAGGGTATAAATATGACAAATTACTAGATAAATAAATAAAACTAAAATAACTAATAAAGCTAAGATAATTATAAAATATTAAATAATAACTACTTTGAAAATTTAAATTAAAATCCTAAAATAACAAAAAGATTTCTTCCAACATGTTGTGTCATTCACCCCCACTTGCAGAAACTCGACCTCGAGTTTTGACCTGGGCAATTAAACTTGTAATTGAATATTTCATCAAACCATCACTATTCCAAAATTTAAATTTCAGGGGCTTGAAATCTTCCCATTTAGTAGTTTTCTTCCTTTTTTTGTTCGAAAACAACCTCAAACTTAGCTTGGATTCTTTGTGAAGCTCAGAGAAATTCTTTTTATTGGTTTTCTCTCTTTCATCAGCACTCTTCCAAACAGTTTTTATCTGTTTTCCCAATTTTAAAAACTTCCCTAGTTTTATTTTCACAACTTTTATCATCACTAATAGTACTGAACACCTTATTTTTAAGCGACTGATAGCTTTGAATCTGCTTTTCATGTTTGAGAGTTGACATTATCCGCCTTACAAGATAAACTTGCCTCTCTCCTGCTTCATATTCTTCTTCCTCATCATCATCTAGCTCACAAATAATCTCTTCATTCTTCTCTGCAATATTCACGGTCTTCTTCAAGGGACATTCATTTGATTTGTGTCCCTTTTGGTTACACCTAAAACACTTCCTTGCGGTAGGTTTCGTACAGGGATTTTTCTATTATGTTGAATTCTTTATCTTTCCTTATCGTCTCTAATACCTTGTTAATTTTGTTTTGGCTATGATCTTCATACTCTTCAGTGGAATCTATAGCGTTTGTAATCTTTATAGTTCCTCCAATTTCTCTCATGATGCTTTAGCTCCGCCCTTAAAGCCATGTTCTTCACCTAAGAAAAATTTTAGATAACTTGTACCCCAATTATGTCTTTGAGTGTTGGCATTAATCCCTCAAAATACCTCTGAACTTGTTGCCCTTCTGACTCAAGGAAGTTGTTTCTCTCAACCAGTCTCATGAATTTTGCAATGTATTCATGTACAGATTGACTGTCCTGTTGACAACATGGTATTGCTGAAACATGATCTACTCAAAATCTGGGGGTAGAAACTCACTCTTCAATAAATATTTCATCTTGTACCAAGTTCGTACAGGACTTTTACCTTCTCATTCTCTCCTAGATTGAATCCGTTTCCACCATGCCGACACTCCTCCTTTCAAATAGCACGCCACCAAACTAACTCACCTCTCTGGAGAAGTCTTCATATAATCGAAGAATCGGTCTATTTCTACAATCCAATCCAAAAATTCTTTTATGGTTAGGCTTCCATTGAAAGATGGGATATCCATCTTTAACTGGAAATCTCCATCATCCCTTTCAACATGCCCATAACTATTTCTAGTCCTCTAGTCTTCATATGGTTGATGACTCCTGAACCAATTTGGTTCAAAAATGTGTTCTTCCTCTGAATATTCATCATAGACATATTATCTACAAATAGAGACGGGACGACGTCTATCAATAAGATCATCACGAGCCAACTCCACCCCTGTCCTTCTATTGTCATTTTGTCGCATGTGCGCATTAATTTGTAGAGTATCTATATGATCTACAATTTCTTCAAAACACTCATCAAAATGCCAGAATCTGAGATCCATTCGTTGCTCCAAATGTCACTCTAATTGTTGCAATGTTTCATCCCCCAAAGGGGCTCTAGCCCCTTGATCACCATCACGAAGACCATCACCGTAGCCACCAATTGACACTTTTTCTAATACTACTGGATGCAGAGGATAACCAATTCTAATCCAAGAACTCACACTCAAAATAGAGTATCGAGCTTCAAGAAATAGTGAATGGTCTAATCATTACACAAATGTATAACTCCCAAGGAATTTCAATTGCGCTTATATCCATCACTGTAGGAATTGGGTTCAAGCTTAATAAGAACATAAAAAATTTTAATTCATCGGTCCCTTTCCATATATCCTAAAACAAGCATTTATAGAGATCTAGACTAAGGACAAAATAATAAATAATGACGAATTACTAGATAAATAGATAAAACTAAAATAACTAATAAAGCTATGATAATTATAAAATATTAAATTTTGACTACTTTGAAAATTTAAATTAAAAATCCTAAAATAATAAAAATATTTCTTCCAAAGTGCTGTGCCAACATGAAAGTGTCATAACTCTCAAAGATTATGTATTGGTAAGATTAAATAATTCTATTTTTACTATAATTGTTTTTTCCCAATTTTTTTATTAATTATCTTCATATGGATTTTAACTACATGTGAAGCCTTCAATTCATTATTATAACATTAAAATCAATACATTGATTGTGACAAAAAAAAAGTAAATAATTCTTTCCTACTTATTGTACTAATCTTATCATTCTATCTTCGGAAAAATATATTATTTAACAATATTATTAATATAATTATTTTAAAATCCTATTAAGATACACATGGAAATTTTCTAATTGGTTGTTGCTTTGGCTTTTTTTTTAAAAAAAAAAACCACTTTGATTATGATTTAATCTAAAAACATGATAAGATATGTTGAACCTCTATTATGATCTAATCACATGTTCCTATGGCTTAATAAATGAAGACAAAGACATTTATAATAGGTTCTTCACATGTCTTATCATCATATTCCTATGCTTTGACATGTGATTGATATATTATATATAATAATGAGGGTATAGTTCTGAATGCATCCTGGGCACGTATCGTTGGACCATGCTTTAAGTTGACATGCGGCTAATATATTATATATAATAATAAGGCTACAGTTCTGAATGCATCCTTGGCCACAAATAGTTTGGACTATGTTTTGATGTGTGACTGATACACTCCATTCTATATATATATATATATATATATGGGATCGAAAATATGCGTCTGGCATCATGAAGAAGACACCAGATGATACATCGAATCACAAATATCATATTTGTTTTGTGTGGGTTCTTTCATTTCTAATAGAGGCAAGCCTCTATTATTAATTACCCTAGATTAGAAATCTTAGGAACCTCCGATTAAGGGCAAAAGTACAAGTAACAGCGAAAAGATTTGCGAATTTATTATATAAACATATTTATTACATCACTTATATATATATATATATATATATTTTATATCACTTCTTTGCTTTGTGCCTTGTCACCTGCATTGCACGCCTCATAGCTGTCTTGAAATAAATATTTCATGCCCGCTTTAAAAATGAGGCACCATTGCTCATGCCTTATCATCGCGTTGCATGCTTTGCTTTCGCCACTTATACATCATGTGCATGATGGGGTCTTTTTTTATGGTGAGTACATATACTCTTGCATGCATGCATGTAACACTTCTTCCATTTTTTTTCATAACCTCAACTCCATCGTTTTAGTATCCGTAAAAGTAGATCAAAAAGGATTGTTCATAGAGTACGGGTCATAACTTCGGTAGCATTCTACAGAGATACTAGATTTTATTGTCACTTGCCATACTCTTCAGTAATTGCTTCAACTTCATGTTATTCTAATTGATGGAGGCCATATAGCATGCCTCTCATCATCTTATATGTTTGGTGAGGGATGGGCACAACCAACAAGCAGCATGCATGTAATGCCCTTTTTTATGGACCAAATAAGAAGTTTGTTTCTTCAATATTCATATACGATATTCACATATAATTGGGAGCAGAGTGAACATTATGCATGCTCATCTGCTTGCATATTGAATTGAGGGCAGGCTTGGATTTTTGTTTTGTTTTGTTTTTTATTTATTTATTTTTATTTATTTTTTTATTATTCACGTGCATGCTTTTCATCAATTTTTTTTAAAAAATGGTGAACCCATGTGCTTCTCATTTCATCTATTTATTTATTTTATATAAAATTTTTATTCATTTTTTTTATCAATTTTTTTTGCCATGCACGTGTACATGCTTTCTCATTTTTTATATATATATATTTTGTATTTCTTATGCACGTGAATCTCATCATTCATCAAATTTCTTTTATTTATATTTTTTTTATTTATTTTATTTTATTTTATTTTATTTTTTGCATACATGTCTTTTTCATGGTGGGCTTGCATATATGTTTTTTTTCATGGGGGGCCCATTTTTATTATTTTATTATTTTTTGCATATATATATTTTTTATATGAGACTCTCCATTTTCTTATATTTCTTTTTTTTTATTTAATCTGCATGCATTCTCATTCAATATATATTTTTATTTTCTTTATGCCACTATGCATGCTTCTTTTATTTTTGTCACGCAGGTATGCATACTTCATCATCATTTTTTTATTGCCATGCACATGTGCATGCATATAATAATAATCCCCTCTTTTTTTTAAAACATTTCCCCTTCATTTACGTGAACACATATATATGCATATTATAGATCCATGGAATAGTCTTCACTTTCTCATTTTCTTTATTCTTTTATTTCATCATTTTTTTATTTATTATTTTTTTAATCACTTATATTCTCCATCAGAGGATGATAATAAGGATAAATGATCATTATGTTGAGCTTTTATAAATTTCTTGATAGTTCTTGAAGGGACTATAGCCAATATATATATTTTAGGTTTAATCCCCTAATTAGTCCCTCTAACAACATAAACATGCCCTTTTGGTCCCCCTATTCTAATTTGGCCCACAGAAGTCCCTCTATTTTTCAGTTTGGAAAATGTTGGTCCTGCCGTTAACGGAGGTTGGTTTCTCCATCCAATATTGCCGACGTGGCATTTTTAAAGATTAAAAATAATGCTAAACCGGGTTTAAAAATATCTAGAAATTAGATGAAACTAACAAAAATCTTAAGTTATTAGATCCGGGTCCAAAAATTAAACCCGGATCCGAATTCTTTTTCACTCCATCATCTACATTTTACTTTCCCTTTTTCATCATCTTCCACTCTCCACTTCCCTCTTCATCATCAACCACGTCAACAACCGACACTATTTTTTTCGTTCACGGCCACAACTTCCCTGCGAAGATCGGAGGACATCCAACCGTGCGCGTCAACAACCACTATCTCCAAGAGCTCCATCCAAAGACACAAATCAACCGGATCATTCTTTTTTTAGTTGGCGGGAGCAAAGTTGCCAATTTTTTTGGTCTTTATGTTGATTCTATTCAATAATAATGTTGTGCTTTGCATGGAATGTAGGTTGTTTTTAGCTAAAGTGGAAAGCTATGAATTTGATTATTTGGTCTTTATGTTGAAAATGCACATGATCAAGTCATTGTAGTATGCTACTATACATAATCCATTTTTTGTTTTGTTTCCATATTTACGTCTGTTTGTTGTGTTATAGAAAGTAAACAAACAAGATGAGTATAGTTTTATTTGTTTTTGTTTTGTTTTGTTTTTGGTTTTTGGTTTGTTTGTTTGTTTGGTTTTTTTAATTTTTTTAATTTTATTTTTTTATAGCATAGAATGGTTGGATTTAATGAGTGCACTATAAGGTATCACCATGGAGGGTCCTTGTCAATGGAAGAAGAGGTCAATTATATTGGTGGGAAATTGGATGAGTTTCTTTGTGGATCCCGATAAAAGTATGTCGATTGGGATTTATTGGGAGATCTCAAAGACCTAGGATATGATATTAAAAAAACCTATGGAATTATTCTATTTGGATGATGGGGAACAGTGCACAATATTAGTGATGATGTAGGAATTGTTGGCTTATCAGAAATGTTAGCAAAACATGGGACAACGAGATGTATATGTTGAGACATCATATGCAAATATTTGAAATTCCACGCGGAAGCATTGCTAGGTAATTCTAGCAAAGGTTGCAATAGAATAGGTGAAATTGAAACTGTTAATCTGGATGCTGACCATGACATTCTCAGTGACAATGACGGTGAGTCGAGGGAAAAAGATAATGATGAGACATTAGTTGATGTCCCATTTATAGAATACAACTCGGATCTTGATGAGGGAGATACATGAGGCTAGAGATAAGGTGAAAAAGGTATGTTGAGTTCAAAAAGACAATTCAGGAAAAGAAATTGGAGAAAAGCAGTGGTGATTGTGGTGATGAAAAACCGAGGTTGCGAGGAAAAAAATGGAGATGACCAAGACAATGTTAAAAAGGGTGCGAGACATTGGTAAGGTGCATGGCTATGAAAGTGACTATTTAGAGTCTTGAGATCCCGGTAGTTATGAAGACACAAGTGAGGGTTCTATAGGAGATGGCGCAAGAAGGCATAGATCCAGCGAGAGGGTGTTTAACCCAAGCATGAAATTGGATGATTTCTTTCTAGACTTAAGATTCAAGGATTTGAAGCAATTCAAAAAAATGAGCTGGTTGAACATTCAACAAATGAGAGGGTTTGAGTTCAAGTACCTCAAAAAAATGATTCAAAGAGGGTTAGGGCCACATGTTCGGCTACAAAGTGCAAATGGTTGATCTTATGTTCTTGGTGCAGTGGTAAAAAAATGTTTGTTGTCAAACATTATGAATCAGAACACTCATGCTTACTTGGAGCCACAAAAAAAGCAGGGAGGGTACGACTCCTGTTGTAGCTAAAAAGATTTGGTGAGATCATCACTGCCATGCCTTTTTATTAGGCCCTAGACATCCGAGGGGCATTAGTCGGGGAAAGAATTAGGAGTCTTCATCACCAATAAAGTATGAAGAAATGCCAGGGATCTAGTGCTGAAAAAAATTGAACAACAATTTAAGGAGGATTTTGGTGTGATAAATAATTATGCAATGGAGTTGAAGGTAACAAATCCTCGGATCTAATGTGATTGTTGAGTCTAAAAAGGCAACACCAAAATGAATTACCAGTTTTTCCAAAAGAATGTACATATGCTTGGCGACTATCAAAGAGGGATTCACTAGAGGTTGTAGAAGGATCATAGGTTTTAGATGGGTGTTTCCTAAAAGGTATGATGAAAGGACAATTATTGGTGGCTGTAGGAAGGGATGCAAATAACCAAATGTACCCAATTGCATGGGCAATCGTGCAAAAGGAGACAAGTGAGACATGGGCATGGTTTATTGATTTGTTGAAGTCTGATCTTGGGATTATTGATGGGCTTGGATGGGCATTGGTCAGTGATATGCAAAAGGTATACACAGAACACTTCAATTATCATTTTTATATTAAATGACACAACATTTACAAATTCTGTTTTGTAGGGATTAATACATGCAGTCAATGATCTTCTACCAATGATTGAGCATAGAATGTGTGCAAGACACATTTATGCTAGATGGGGAAAAAGACACCATGGCAAGGACCTCCAAATTAAATTTTGGAATGTTGCAAGGTGTACTAGCCAACTTGAGATGCGAGAAACAATTGGATCGGATCGTAAACTTCCGGGAGGAGAGAGTGCTATAGAGGAATTGATGGAGAAATGGCCACTTTCGAGGTTGGTGTCAAGCCTTTTTACTCGATATTGTTAAATGTGAGGGTAGTTGATAACAATATGTGTGAAGCATTTAATGGTGTCATTCTTGAATCTAGGAGTAAACCAGTTATTAGTATGCTAGAGGATATTAGGCAATATGTAATGACCAGGATAGCTATAAAAAGAGAGTATACCAAGAAATGGAGGTGCGATTGTGGTCCTAGCATAGTTAAAAAAATTGCAAAAAGAAAAAGAAAGGAGTGCTAAATGGCAAGTCCAATGGAATGGGGGTGCATCTTATGAGGGTGTCTTGGGATAATGTGATACTACATGAAAGGGAGGGGTTTGTTGTTGTCCTAGCAGATCAAGTGTGCTCTTGTGGAAAATGGCAAAAAACAGGAGTTCCTTGCCAACATTCTATTGCAGCCATTGCTTTTGTAGGAACAGATCCACTTAATTATGTCTACGATTGGCTCAAGAAGGACATGTATTTGAAGACATATGGCTATGTAGTTAATCCGAGTGAGGGGTAGAACATTACGGCCAACAAGTGTAGAAGGCCCCTTGTTGCCTCCCATAGCAAGAAGGATGCTGGCGGGGCCTACAACAAAAAGAAGAAGGGAGCCTTTGGAACCCAAAAACCAAGAGGAAGACAAAGTTATCCAGGGAAGGAAGAGCATTTAAGTGCAGTATATGCCATACGGAAGGGCATAACAGGCTTAGCTATCCAAGAAGAACTTCATTGGTGAGTAATTTTACTACATGTAAGGTTAAAAATTTGCTTGTATAAAACTTAAATTTCTTCATTGTGATTATGCTGTTTAATAATGATGTTTTCCATCATGAACCAACTTCAACAACAAAACATGGTAATATTACTTCAGATGTGGAGGTAAACCGACTTATACAAAATGCAGGAAAATCAAAAGATAAAGACAAGGTTGCGCATCTAGAGGAAAAAAAGGAAAACACACGCATCTAGTCAAAGTTCATTCCAAATTTTCAGAGTATGAATTAATTTAATTGTTTTGGTCTTGAATTGTTTTTATTATAGGTCAATAATGCTGAAATTTATTTCTCTTAAATTGTAGGGGTGCCCATAATGGTGGAGTTGTCATTGGAAGGGAAGCTCCCGATTCTAGTACATTTGTCACTGGCAATGAACTATTTGTAAGATTTTTTTCCATTGTTTGAAACCATATTAAACTAATTTTTAAAAGGTATACTTTTTTTATGCTAACGAGTAATACTTCTTCCTTGACTTGATTAGAGGATGAGAAATAGAAGACTTGCAGAAGTTGGTGTTTTGAGAGTTGGTGTTTCGAATTATCAACTCAACATAGTAGTTTCGGGATGTTAGCACTAAAAAAATCATTGAATTGTTACTAGGATCAATGAGTGAATGTAATTTTTTTTGTTGGGATTTTTGTTTTTGTGCAACAATGGTAACTTGCTTTATTTGCTATGTGTAAACCTTGAATGAATGACTCAATGAATCAAAAAGCTTGATGATGTTCTACTCGAATTTCTTTTGCTATGTATCGGAATGTATGTTTAAATAGAAAATGATGTTCTTTTTCATTTTTCTTCAATTTTTTTGGACACATTAACCTAAACACAATTCAGGTTATTAAAAAAATGAATGAATCAATCAATCAAATTTTTGTAATTTAAAAATTTATGCAGCTATTAGGCTATAATATATATGGCTTTTTGGTGCTTCTTTAGTTTATCTATTTTATATGTATGGACTTATATATATATATATATATATATATATATATATATATATATATATATATGTTATAGATATTGGGTGATGCGAGAGAAATGGTTGCTTTTGATTAATGATAATGATTAAGTTGATGATGCTAAAGCAACTCAATTCTTTTTGTATCATGAAGTTCGAGAGATTATGTTTACTTTTTAGTGTTGGTGGTTGGTATTGTTATCAATAAGATTTATTAATGTTAATATGACATGATTTTGTCCTGATCATGTTTGGCTCAATGCTTAGTGGCATGAAACTTTATACAGTAACTTTAATTTTGTTCTTTCTTCTCATCTTTTTTTCATCTTGCATGTCCGGGTTGTTGGCGTGCACAGTTGGATGTCCTCCGATCTTCGCAGGGGAAGTCGTGGCCGTGAACGAAAAAATAGTGTCAGTTGTTGACAGGGTTGATGATGAAGAGGGGAAGTGGAGAGTGGAAGATGATGAAAAGGGAAAGTAAAAATGTAGATGATGGAGTGAAAAAGAATTCGGATCCGGGTTTAATTTTTGGACCCGGATCCAATAACTAAGATTTTGTTAGTTTCATCTAATTTCTAGATATTTTAAACCGGTTTAGCATTATTTTAATCTTTAAAAATGCCACGTCGGCAATATTGGATGGAGAAACCAACCTCCGTTAATGGCAGGACCAACATTTTCCAAACTGAAAAATAGAGGGACTTCTGTGGGCCAAATTAGAATAGGGGGACCAAAAGGGCATGTTTATGTTGTTAGAGGGACTAATTAGGGGATTAAACCTATATTTTATGATAGAGATTAGAGTAGAATTCCTGGCGTGACATTGAATGTTGTTAGAGAGCGTGTGAGCGAAGCCTGGAACATCCTTGTTAATTAATTTTTTTTTTGTTGTCTCTTTCATGGTGTATACGTACATGCATGCATGTCTTCTCACAATTTATTCCAATCATGCATATCATTTCAAGATTTTTTTTTTAACCAAAGTAAAATATAGAAGAACAAAACTACAGAGACGTCCAAACTGAAATGGTTTAATAGAAATCATCACTTCCACTCTTTGCCTCAGTTGCATCCTCCCATGCACCCATTTTTGAAATATAAGGTGTGGTTGTTGATGATGGAGCTAGCTTACAAGCTAAGGGAAATCATGTGGCGGAAACATGGAAGAAGGGCTAATGGAACCATCTCCTTGAGCAACATGGAATCAACTATTCTGAATCCGCTAGCATCCCTTTACAACGGCAATTTCAAGCGACAATCGGAGGTAGAGAATTCCTCATCTCCGGGCATTGGATTTGGAGAGGCTTTTCTTTTTTTCATGTTTAGGATTATACCCTAGCTGTCGAAGTCGTAGAGAGTACAGCCCTGGTGCTTGAGAGCATACATGATACACCATATCCATCGCTTCCATCGTCATCGTCTTCCGATGAGCATACTGGGTGTAGGTATCAGTGTCACAGATCACATTCTTCAAGAATGTCTTCAACATGCCATGCGTTTTCTCATGGATTAGTTCACCAATCCTCTTTACATTACTACAGTGAACAACGGCATCTCATAGCAGTGAGGAAGATGAAAAGAGACAACGTCCTCATCGAGCGGTTGTATAATCCGAGATTGGTTGCCGTAGTCCTCGTTGATGTACAACAACACATCTCGCACTGCGGAACAACCCTTAAGGGTGGCATTTGGCGGTGCCTCCAATATCAGCACCCACAATTTCTCGCCGGAGACACTACGTCAGCGACCGGAGTCGTTAGCAAGGGCGTAGGAGTATGCGCAAGTGAGTAGCTTCAACATTGCCTCTTTGATACTCCAACTTCCCTAGAAAGGCTCTTGCTTCCTCGTAGTTGAGGGTAGGCCCTCGCGGAATGATGACTCGGCCTCTTGGATACTGACCTCATCATTAGAAGCCTTCATGGAGAACCCATTCGCCGACAGCACCGTGCTATCATCATCCCCTTTGAGCCTCATTCTTCGCGTCTATCACACGACCGACAATTGATCGGGAGAGATGGATCGAGAAGCGGACCGGGAGATCTGAGAACCGACTGCTAGCGAGTGTCTCATTGGAAGGACTGACGTGGTTAGTGACAGGGCAGTAGTAGAAGCATCAGCAACATCATGCACTGTTGGCAACATCAACGGCAGTAACATCAACTTTTCTTCTTACTTTTTTTTCGTTTCCTTCTTTTTTTTTCTGATTTTTTTTTCTTCTTTTTATATTCTTTTTTTTTAAAATCTTCTATTTTTTTTTTTTTATTTTTCTGGCCAATCTCCCTGGCCTCCTCTTCTCTCCAGGTTCATGTGATAGCTCCCATGATCTGCAACTCTTGATGGTAAGCGGCGACCACCATGATGGTAGGGCGGCGTGGCATGCGTTGTTTAGATGCGTTATCTCGACCATCAACAACAACGGCTACCAGACGATCAAGCGGCGGCGATCATCGAGCAGCGGCGAGTAGAAGCGATGGATATCGGACATGGTTGGCGACGATTATTTCGACTATTCAACCATGTCGCGACTTCTGATAGGCTGCGGGAAATTCGTCGTTTTTCTTTTCTAATATTATATATATATATATATATATATCTATATATTGGCAGCATAGGGGAAAAGATAAGAACCTTCAAGCTTTTTTTTTTAAGAGAGATCTCCCTTTTTTCTTTTCTTCCCCCCTTTTAAAAGATTTTTTTTTTTTCCCTTCTTATCATTATCCCCCGATCATCTCGTTCTTACCCTAACCTCCCGTGAAATCCCAGCAAATCAAACCCATGCAGCGGATAAGATTTTCATTTTTTTTTAATTTAAATTTATATGTATAAATTTTAATTAATTAATTAAGAAAATTTTATCATTATTATTATTTATTTTTTTAAATTTTTTTTATCTTTTTTTATTTTATTTTTTTTTTTATTATTTTATTTTTTTTCCTTTTTATTTTATTATTATTATTATTATTTTTAATTAATTTCAAATTCGAAAATTTGAAATTCAAAAATTTTTTTCTTTTTAACATTTATTTTAATAATTTTTTTTAAAAAAATTAATTAATTAAATATTATTATTATTTATTTATTTATTTTTATTTTTGTATATTTTTATTTTTATTTTATTTTATTATTATTTTTATTTATTATATTATTTTTTTTGTTATTTCGTTTTATTTTATTGTATTTTTTTAATTAATTTCAAATTCGAAATTTGAAATTTGAAATTTTTTTTTCTTTTTATTTTTTTTGTTTGTCCCCCTTTTTTCACGCGAGATCCCCTCATAATCATAACCTTGACTAAATCAGGAGAGGATAAGATTTTATTTTAAAAATATAAAAATTTAATTTTAATTTTAAATTTAAAATTTTTTTTTAATTAATTTTTTTAATTAATTTTTATTACTATTATTATTTTTTTAATTATTATTATTATCATTATTTATTATTATTATTTATTTATTTATTTTTTTTGAAATCCAATTTGCCTCGGGATATGTGTTTGGATGTCTCGGTATTTGTACTTTCTCAAATCGCCTCGAGATCTGTTTTCAGGCTTTATGAAATTTAGGATTGCCTCGGGATATATGTTTGGCTATCCTAAGATCTGCGATTGCCTCGAGATATGTGCACTCAAGGGCAATTTTATAATTTGCATTTATGCCTCGAGATATGCTCTCAAGGGCAATTATGTAATTTTGCATTTATGCCACGAGATATGTTCTCAAGGGCAATTTTTTCTTTAAAAATTCTCTTTTTAAATTTTCATTTTACCTCGAGATATGTCCTCAAGGATTTTTGTATTTTTTTGCATTTATGCCTCGAGATATGTTCTCAAAAGCAATTTTGTAATTTGGTATTTTTGCCTCGAGATCTGTGCTCTCGGCTGATCTTGTGATTTGAATATTTTAGATCGCCTCGAGATCTGTGCTCTCGGCTGATCTTGTGATTTAAATATTTTAGATCGCCTCGAGATCTGTGCTCTTGGCTGATCTTGTGATTTAAATATTTTAAATTATCTCAAAAATGTCTTCTGCACTTATCTTGAATATATCCAAATATAATGAAATTTATTTATTTTAACCATTTGTTGTCCCAATTCGATTATGATTTGACTGTGTGTAATTTTTAAAATTTTTATTCGATTTGAATCTGGACATGCAATTTTTTTACATAAACAATATATATATCTAATAATAAGTCTACATTTCTAGAGAGAGAGAGTTTTGCAGTCAAAATTGTAGATACTAATATGAATTAAATTTATTTTCAAAACTTGTGTAATATTTATATCGTTTATGTTTTTTTTTAATTATAGCTTAATGTGCATATAATCTATTGGCATATGTCTACTTTCTTGAATTAATAAAATATGTAATAAATTTTTGAAGTAATAATTCGTATAAGATTTTATATTTAAAATAAATTATTCATTTGTCAAAACTTGCATTATATATATATATATAAGCAAAGTTAATCAAGCAATGTCATGGTATGCTTGCTTTAAGATTTTATTCATACTATAAAATGTAATTTTTAGACATTTTAAAATAATAAACATGTTAATAATTTCATTTATGCAGATGTCATAACGGTAAGTTTGAAATAAAGAAAAAAAAACTCACATGCTTAATAAGGATTATCATTTATGAATAAACTACAAACAAATTTTTTTTTTTTTTTTTTACATTGAAATCATGGCCAACAGAAGATTAATTTGCAATAAACTTAGTACTTGAGTTTTGTTACTATATTACCCCATTATTGGAAAATCCCATGAGGCCATATGAAACTATTCATTGTGCTTTCTTTCCTTAATTTAGTTGTTTTAGATTCACACAATGGATTTATATTAATCATTAATTCTAATTTTTTTTAACTGCAAGGAAAAACTTGTTAATTTCAGTTTCTACTAAAAGAATGTAATTAAAAAAATTTCAAATCAAATGATAATGATTATGCAAACTTAAGTTTTATACATAATAATGTATGTTTACATTAAACTCTCAATAATAATAATAATAGAAAAATAAATTTTTTTATTGCATTTTGTACTTATAAATAGTATGTAAATATTATATAGTATATAAAATAGATTTTTAAAAAGAGAAAAACTTGTTAATTTTAGCTTCCACTAAATCAATAAATTGTTTCAAAATTTTTCCATATAAAAAACTAGTTGTTAATGTGTCCCAGTTCCATGTGATTGCATGTCTTGCGATTTCTATATCTCCCATGTCCATATTTGATGCAATTGATCATCCAAACATTAATAAAACTATTTATTTTTACTTAATTTCAAGATTTGTCTGTTAATCCCCCAAGTTTATGCCCCGAGTGCTAGGATTTGTTCCTACTGTTTGTTATGATATATTAGTAATTACAATGTTAACACCTTGATTTCTCTCACATGTAGTATGGTGATCGGTCACTAAGTTTATGATTTTTTTTTCTTTGCTCTGAAAATGAAGTTTCAATTGAGTCAACTAGGTCGGCGAGAAAACTTTGCGTGGTAAAGAGCATGGATTGCGTAACATAAGCTAATGTTGTTCGGCAATTACAAGGTTGAAAGTAACAAAAATAGAAAATATGCAAAAAAAAAGGTTTATTGCAAGATGTCAAAGTTTTACACGTGCATTAGAAGAGAGAATTCCAACATTGCGATAATTGACAAAATATTGAATAAAAAAATACTGCAAAGCTAATTTCTAATCAAATAAAATATGAATCCCTCTCCACACATAGCTTCCCTCCCCCACAAATAAATGCCAATCTTATTCTCCTCTACATTTAAAAGCAAAACCTAAAAAACAACAACCTCAAATCTTAAATCAAACTTCAAGCAAATATATTTAAATGGAAAAAAAATTATATGAGCTTTCTTCTCTCCAATCTAATAATACATATGAAAAAAAAATCAACAAAATCAAATCTTGAACCAAAATTTAATAGAAAAAAATTAAAAATAAACAAATAAAAAAAATTTGAAAGAAAGTAGTACTTGCCTTGAGCTCTTCTTCTCTCTAATCTCATACCTCACATGAACAAAACCTAAACCAAAACAAAACTTTAAATCAAAATTCAAGAGAAAATAATGCCAAAAAAAAAAACCTTTCTTGATCTCACATTCTCCCTAGTCATCTGTCTCATAAGAGATATTTTTTTAGGTTATCTTCAGATGAACCACACCGAGATATTTTACTCTGATAAGCCTAGACATGTTGGAGCTCCGATCGAGGAGTTGATTCCAGCTCCAATGCATTGATGAGGAGAATTTGTCAAAGGCATCACCAATCCTAGGATAGACGATCTTGCTGCCCACAAAGGCCGAAATCACGAGGATGGAAATTGGAGAACATGATAAAGCAAACATAAGACTTAAAGGCAAAAAAATCGTGGCGAAGAATGTCTGAGTGGATTGAGCTGGCCACAGCGTGGAGGTCTTGATTGGCGAATTCCATCTCACACACCAACTATTTGATGAAACTCCAAAATAATTTCAAAAAAATATAATTTCAAAAATATGAATACAAAGAAGCTTCAAAGAAAACCCACACAAATTAACTTAGTAATTGCATATTAAAAAAAGGGAACCACTTTGAAGAATTTCAATCTTTATATCACCACATGATATGCTCTCCATCATCTTTTTCCAAGATTCAAAAGAATACGAAAAAGACTAACAATACATTCCCTAACATATACAAACCACTTTCATCTCCAAACCCTCAATTATTTTTGACAAGCGTCACCTCCGAATCCTCAACGTCAGAGCTCACTGGCATGGATTCATCCGAAGGCCAATCCAGTGGAGGGAAGGCAGAGGAGAGGAAGCCATTGCGTCATCACCACTACTCAGAATGAAAGAGGCACTCTTGAAGGAAGTAGATGTTGACGTTCTTGTTTTTAATCTCGGCCTCGGGCTTCTTAACAGTGATTTCAAAGGTCTTGAGGAGGTTTTGTTACTCTTGATTTTAGTAGCCAAAGCATGCCAGGGTTTTTGACAGCTGCCTCTTGAGGAATATGTGCTTGGTGTGGACTATATACATGGTTGAGAAGGGAGAAATGCTTGGATGGTTATCATCTAATAATATAATATAAGCATGTAGGACTACACATGGTTACATGATAAGATCATGTATTAAAAACAAAAGATGTGGAGCCTACAACATAGCAAGCCAAAGGAAAATCCAATCAGCAAATCACATTTGTCCCCTTCATAATATTTAATAACAATGATAATGACAACATGAGAGAGACACTTTATATTTTTCTAGTGAGAACAAAAAAGAAAAGATAAAGAGAGAACGAATAAGTAGATAGAAAATAATTATGATGGTCATGTGGAACACACATGAGAACCTCTATTAAAATAACTTCTATTAAAAATGTACCATGTGATCATATGCTGAGACCTCATTTATCTTTCTCTCTCTCTCCATATATATATATACATACATATATATATATATATACGTTCTCTTAAAGTTATCCCCTAAATATCTCCATTCCAAGTTGATTTGTGTGAAGACATTTGGTCATTCTGTATTGGTTTAATGTTTTGTCTTTTTAATACCTCCGCTGGCCCATTTTAACATCCTTCCTGATTCCTCATTGTTAGTCAATGGGATATCATGTTAGGAACACCCGTGAGTGAGCATACCAGGCCATTATTATGTGTTAAGTTGTTCCACAGGATCATTTTAGGTCTTGTGAGTTAGCATACCTAGCCATTATTGCGCGTTAATTTGTTCCATAGGATCATTTTAGGTATTACCATGGAAGTAACACCAGACCATAACGATAATCTATTCAATCACGACTGTCTATGTGTCGAATCCATGATTGGCCTGCTGAAGTGTTCGGCATATGTTTCTCTACTCCTGAGGATCAATGTACCATCAATTCGAGAGGCCTTTACCGGTGTTTTTTGGAACCCTAGCCCTAGCCCTCAATGGTGCTGGCGCCTCCACCCCCTAGCTCTCAAGCGTGCCGCTGATCCCGACGGCGAGATGGGAGAGGAATTGGAGAACACGTCCAGTGCCAGTGCTACCGCTTCTTCCGCTAACCTTTGCGTGAGCTGAGGAGATGTCTATCTCCTTTTCGGTAACAATCTCTTCTCCCCAAATCCTTTCCTTTGCAATTAGTTTCCTTTTCTAGATCTCTTTCTTCCTATGATTCTCTTTTGGAGCTGTAAATCTATAAGAGATTACTGTTTTGATTAGTTTTCCATGCAGAATCATGGAGGTAAGAGAGATTTTCATGGTTCATGGAGGAATGAAAGGTTTCTCCAATAAAGATGAACAAGAGCACAAGTGAGGGCATGAGAGGCTGCGAAAGAGGAAAAAAGAAGAAAAAGAGTGAAAAAAACACCATTTTGATTCTATTTTCCTTAAAATTTTCCAATTTCTTCATTTCTTTGCTAAAATTCTTGGATATTTTGATCCATTTGTTCATCTACTCCATTTGAAGGAAGGATTTGAGGTAAAGGTTGTGATTTTTCATGCATTTCAAGATTGAAATCTAGGTTCTTGATGGTTTTGATCCATTTTGAGTATTCTAGGGTTTGGAGATGGAGAAAGAGATGAAGAGTAGCCAAAGACCGCCACGAATAGAGCCAGAGCTAGAGTTTCCATTGCAATGGGGAAGTAGGAAGCAGCTCCCTTGTGTGAGAGTGCAAGATGAGACCACTCCAGAGAGATTCATTGGCCCCATCGTTGACAAGGATCTCCCAACATTCATATCATGAGGCCCACCATATACAAGGCCAAGTAAGTGATTTTCTTTATGTTTGTTTTATAAAATCAAGTATTTGTATTCATTGAGAATGACCCTGGATGTGCGCCAATGGCATAGTGGCTTGATTGAAGGAGAAAATTATAGTTTTTGTTAAATAAAATTAGTAATTTTTGGTTTGAAATCAAGGGCCATGTTTTGGCAATCATTTTTGAAGTAATTTTGATTTATTGAAAATGAGAATTCTCATCGATCTCTCTACCAGTGCAGTTTCTTGGATCTCTCTTCTAGGAGATATAGATTTCTATCTTTCACTGTGTTTTTGGAAATAAATTTATATGGGATAGACTTCATGAGGTTTGGTTATGTTAGATTTGGTGTTCTTGAAGTTTTCTTGGTTTAATGGCATTTTCTATGTTATTTTGGTCATATAATTTTTTATTTTTGGTGGCATTCTGGTGTTCTGGAGATGGGGATGTCTTTTTCCTTGATTTTGATAATTTGGAGTTTTTTTTCCCGAGTAGGGTTTTGTTTTTCTTGGTTTTAATGGCATTTTTATGATGTTTTGGTCATTTAATCTTGATTTTTGGTGGCATTCTGGCTTTATGAAAGAATTGTGGTTTAGTTTGGAGAAGATCATATTGAACTTAGTTGAGGGCTTAATAAAATGGTGACCAAACCAAGTTGAAAGATACATGTACTTTTTTTTAATTGGTTTTCTTAGGATGTTTGTGTATCTTACAGCGGTTACATTTCAAAATCATTGGTTTAACAATGTTGAACTCTCTTTATTCTTTCAACCAAAACTTCACATGGTCAACTGAGCATATCATTGAAACATGGTCACATCTTAGATTATGAAGGCTTAATATTGGATGGTTATGTGATTCATGTGGGTTGTTCTTAATGTGCCTTCCATTGCAGACATATCCTTCACTCACCAAGTAATCTGTAAATTCAAATGGTTTGTTTGTTATATTCATGTTTGAGCCTTTTTTCAATATGGTCTGCACCTTATATCAAGTGAGCAGTCACGCAGGATATTAGTTGCTGGGATTTGAGCAACTCCATATAAAATGAATTTGTTGATGGATGTCATTAGGTGTAGATATCACCATATAGAACTCTATGATCCACTAATGTTCTTTAGGCTATTGACTTGAGTGGCATTGATATTTCTGGTTCTTATTAGTTAAATACATCACTTCATGCAAAGGCAAATTTTTTTAATTCCTATTGTTTTCCCCAGCTTTTACATTAAATAATTTCATTTTGATACCTCTGTATTCATCTGATTTTGAATGCATTGTTAATGTAGCTTTATCAACGGGAAGAAGTGGAAACGATAGCCGAAGCTCCAAAAATAGAGGATATTGATGCTACAGCCATGGTAGGTTAGCTTGATGGTAGCTTTGGTTATTGCCCTGCATTATTTCTATTTTCTTAAATCATCTGATAGGATCTTCTGTTATATCAATCATGATTTTTTCCCTTTCATGGCAAGCTAACAAATTTATCCCCTTTTGTGCTTATGCTTTTAATTTATTATTATTTGTCAACATTATCTATGTAGTTTGCTTTATGTCTGTAAAAGTCTCTATGTTAGTGAAACAAGTTACTTGGGCAATGCTTATATCTACTTGATAGTATTTTAATTTTATTGTTATTGTTATTATTATTTTCAATAGATTTACTATGGCATATCTTATCATGTTCTTTTTGAAAGCTTAGACGTTTGTGGCTAAGGAATTGGAAACCGTTTACTTCATTTGGAGTTAGGTTTGTTTCTTTTACTTTTAATTTATTTCTCTTTGTGAAGTATGAAGTTCAATGATATGAACCAGATAGAATCAACACTTTAGCATGGTAGTACTCTTTTGATAAGAAATCGTATCTTTGAAATTCCAAATCTTTGTTTAGATTTGGCTTGGATTTTGATTTTCCAAATATATCTATATATATACATATATATAGTACAACCAAAGTACATCTGATGGGACAATTACATGCAAGCTCAATGACACAAATTAGATAGAATCGACACGTTAGTAGGGTAGTACACTTTTGATTTGAATTAGTCAGTTATCTTTGAAAACCTAGCCCTTTTTTATTTATGGAATTGAATTGATATTAAGTGCATTTCTCATGTGAATTTATTTTACAGGGCCCCACTTTTGGATGAAATCTCCTCAATTGTTGACATGTGTATAATTTGTTGCAAGTTTTGATTTTTTATATACATGTACAGTAAATAAAATAAAAAACAATTACCATCCATTGCTTATAAAACAATGTCATTGCATTGTAACAAAATGAACTTTTACATTTTCTCCATACACACTTTAGACATTGTTTGAAGCTTGACGGATTGAGGCTATCCGAAATCAGGTAAATTTTATAGTTATGATCTTTTTTATTTGATAATGTTATGATTCACATCCTTGATATTCATTTTATAATAATTTTAAAAAAATGTTGACTACTTAGGATCATATTAACACCTTATAGTGTTTAATTCCACCAATAATTTGAAATTTGTTTATTACAACTTGGTCTTGTTTTAACTCAAAATAAAAAATTTAAAATAAAACAAACCGATTGATATATGTTTTTCCAAAAACATTTATACTAAAATTTGAAAAAACAAAAAAAATGATATTTTAATATTTAAATAATAAATAAAAAATAAAAATCCAATGAAAAAATTATAAAATTAATGCTAGTCTATACTATATATTAATTCTATCCCTGATGATCTTAAAAATTGACACGTGGTGAACTTAAAATTATGATTTCAGATGGTCCGCAGGAGAAGAAATCCTAACATTTTCCGAATATTTTTCAAATATATAAAAAACAAAATAATAAAATGGAGATCCATTTCTCCACCATTATCGTTCTATCCCTGATGATATTAAAAATTGACACGTTGTGAACTTAAAATTATGAGTTTTGATGGTTCGCAAGAGAAGCAATCCTTACATTTTTCAAATAGTTTTCAAATATATAAAAAATGAAATGAAAAATGAGATCCATTTCTCCACCATTATTGTCCACTAGAAGAAGAAGATTGAAAGACGGGAAGAAAAAGAGGATTTGGATCGGAAGGGAGAGAAAAAAGAGAAACCAGAGTCGGATTGGTGGATAGGTAGGTCGGCGGTGGATTTGGTGCGATGCGTTGAAATCGGCGCAATAGTGGTGACTGGAGGAGGAAAAGAGATCTGACGGTGCAAGCAGGGCGATGGCAGTTTTGCCACAGCGCTGTTAGAGCGACATATCTGGTGCGTCGTGGTGAGATCTGGTAGCGGTGATAGGAGGAGGAAGACGGCGGGAGGTGAGGAGATCTGGCATGGGTGAATTTTTTTTTATATAACAAAGATGTCATAACTGGCTGATGTGAAACATAGCTAATCTGATGCAGAATAATAGCTTTAGCTTCGGTCAAGTGTGAGAAAAAGTTTCAACCATTTGCCACCAAATACTTGGAAAAATCGTTTCATCAAGGGTGATGGAGGCCAATTCCACACCAAAAGAAGAGAAGAACCTTTTTAATTTTGTTCTTCATTCATTCACATTTTATTGAAGTTAATCATCTCCAATTTTCCTTATCAACATGTCGATTTTGTTGAACAACTTTCTTGCATTGTTATGAATCTGCCCTCGGTAAGCTGCTCTACTTGAAGATGAAAACGGGCCTCTCCATGAATCCATAGATGGTGTAAAAAGATGGGGGCCACTAGCTTTTGATTCAATATTTTATTTTGTTTTGTTTTGTTTTGTTTTGTTTTTGTTTTTTTGTTTTTTTTTTGTTTTTACTTTTTCTATGTTTAGATGCAGAGGAGAAGAATGATAAAACTAATGAGAAAGTTTTTATTTGTTTATTTTTATTTGTTGTCCCATGAGATTATTTCACTGTAATTGTAAGATTTTTTTTGATATTTTTTTTGATATTTTTTTATTTGATGATCTATTTGATTTTTCTTTTCATTTTTAATAATCATCACTTCAAATATACATAAAAAAATAATCATACATGAAGTTAATGAATGAAAAATTATTTTTTTAAAAAAAAAAACTTAAAAAGGAAATCCATTCCTATCCCTATTTTTAGTTTAGTCTTTTTTATATATTTTTTTAAATTACATAACTATTTTCATTACTTATAAAATCTTAGAATTTCTCAGATTTGTTTTAAAATTTAATTCTGTTAAAAAAATTTTATATATTTTTTAATTATATTTCATATTTTTGCGTTAATAAAAGCTAATTTTCTTTTAACAACTTAAATAATATTTTTTATTTATAATGTGTACTGATATCAAAGATAAAAGTAATTTTAAAAATATTTTAAAAAATTTTGTTGTATTTCATAATAGTTAAAAACAAATTTTCAAATTTGGATATGGTGAACATGAATAAACAATAAAGAGAAAAAAAACTTTAATTTTTAATGCCAAAACATAAATCACATGTTGTTATCCACAATTACTCATATATTAATCTTATTTATAATCTTGATATAGTTTCTCGAATAAATTAAAATAATTTTTTTAAAAAAAAAATCCGGTGTTGAAATAATTTGATAATGATACTAATTCTAAATAACAACAAAGCGTTTCTTATTTTTTTTAATTGCCACATAAAAAATGTTTAAAATTTTTGCACTAACACTTCTAACATGATTAAATATTAACACTTCAAACATGATTCAAGTGAGAGTTTTTTGAACTAATTAATTTTCTTGATATTTTTTATTTACCTCAAGAATATACAGTAATCAATTAATTATATTTGTCTATGTTACTAAATTATTTTATAAACATAATAATTCATTTTATTATTAAATGATATATAATTTTGAATTTTTATTGATTAAATAAATTTTAAAATAAATTTTTAAATTATTTAATCAAAGATAAATGTAATTTTAAAAATATTACAATAATAATTTTTTTGTTTAAAAATATTAAAATATTTTTTTTTTGTATTTCATAACAATCAAAAACAAATTTTCAAATTTGGATATGGTGAACATGAATAATAATAAATAGAAAAAATCTTTTATTTTTAATGCCAAAACATAAATCACATGTTATCCACAATTACTCACATATTAATTTTATTTTATAATCTCAGTATAGTTTCTCGAATAAATTAAAATAATTTAAAAAAACTCGATGTTGAAATAATTTGATAATGATATTAATTCTAAATAACAACAAAGCTTTTCTTATTTTTTTTTAATTGCCACTTACAAAATGTTTAATATGTTTTCACTAACACTTCTAACACGATTAAACATTAACACTTCAAACATGATTCAAGTGAGAGTTTTTTGAACTAATTAATTTTCTTGATATTTTTTATTTACCTCAAGAATATACAACAATCAATTAATTATATTTGTCTATGTTACTAAATTATTTTGTAAACATAATAATTCATTTTATTATTAAATCATATATAATTTTGAATTTTTATTTATTAAATAATTTTTTAAAATAATTTTTAAAATTATTTAATCAAAGATAAATGTAATTTTAAAAATATTAAAATATTTTATTTTTGTATTTCATAATAATTAAAAATAAAATTTCAAATTAGGATATGGTGAACATGAACAAATAAACTTTAATTTTTAATGGCAAAACATAAATCACATGTCCTTATCCACAATTACTGACATATTAATTTTATTTTATAATCTTAATTTAGTTTCTCGAATAAATAAAAATATTTAAAAAAAATCGGTGTTGAAATAATTTCATAATGATACTAATTCTAAATAACAACAAAGTTTTCTTTAATCTTTTTAATTTCCACTTAAAAAATGTTTAAATTTTTTCACTAACACTTGTAAAATGTCTCCATGCCTTTCCATACTCTAGCTTTAATTTTTTTTTTTAGGGTTGCTGTAAAGAATGGTATTTTGTTTCATTAAAAAATTAGCAAGTACAATGACCGTGCCATTATATTTATTTTAAAAGCTTAAAATTAATTCATATTAATTGAATATAGTTTGTCTTTACATGCTTTCATTGTTTTTTTTTTAAATCCCGCCTTTAGTCCCTACTTGAAGGGGTAAGCCAATAATTAAGCTTTGGTGGACCGGAAACCATAGATAGTCGTGCAGTCCTACCCAAAGGTTCTCCTTTATTTATTATTTTTTCTATGTGAAGCCGGTTCATTTCTCAATGCAAATAACAACTTGCTTTCAAATCAATTGGTTTCACACTACTTTTATTTAACGCACATGCAGTGCAATTAAACCCGTGAGAAAACAATTGATGAGCTGGAGGAGTTGAAAGATACAAATGGGAATTTGGATGCCAAACTTTCTAAACTTACTGATGAGCTGGAGGAGTTGAAGATTAAGATGAAAAAAGATGTTTCTGAACAATCGGGGAGCAATGAAGATTTAGTTATGAATCATCCTATAAAAAGATCACTTGCAATTAGTGATTTTCCTCCAGGTTTTGCTTTAGGAATTGCCTTCATGTGTTAAATAAAAATAAAAAAGCTTTTTCTCCTCTCTTTCAATAAATGTTTTCCATTTATATATATTACACACATAATGATTTAAAAAAATGATTTTATTAATTATTACTACTAAAATAAAGAACCTTATTGATAATAATATATATAATTAATTATAACAATAAAAATAACTGATTAACAATATTTTATAAGTAAACTAAGTTTATTAAACATTAAATAATTTTTTTAACATATAAATATTAATAGTATAAAATTGTATTAATAAATATTATACAGTAATCTGTATATAATATATGCATATCATAAATTTATTATATTACTATCAAATATAATATTTATATATTTTTATTAATATTAATACTCTGATTAGGTTTTATATACACTATCACTAGTGTATAATTATATAACATATTAACATATATTATAGTATAATAAAAAAATTTAGCAATATTAATATTCATTGATAATATTATATAGTAATGACTCATAATATAATTAAATATTATATATTGTTGTATATAGTTTTTAAAATAAAGCAAACATTTTTAATATAATATTAATATTATATATTATTAAGAGTATGTAAATTTGTATGACTTTAACATATTAATAAACATCATTATAAGCTTTTATTCTCTATTGATTTATTTTTTATAAGAATGGACAAACTCTCAATGCATGGTGGATAACATCAATTTCAACAAGAGAAAGTATGGGATGACACCCAGTTACAATTATTAAAGCAAACAATATATTCTTTTAACACATGACGACATTGATATGGCTATCAACAACCAAGTCATGGCCACTCATGAACTCCGATGCATTTGAGGACAACAAGAAAACAGTCTACACAACATGGCCACCATGAACTCCATGCATTTGAGGACAACAGCAGTCTACACAACATGGCCACCTCTCAACACCAAGACGTTAAGAAAAGTTGTCAGTACATAGGAAAAGATGTAGTTGATACGAATATCATGCGGCTCGAGGTTTGACACAACGGACTATATCAGTCCGATAATAGCGTGTTACGCTATATGTGATTTAATTCGTAAGAGCTTAATTTATTTTTAAAATAGATTTTTTTAAAAAAATTTATTTTATATATTAGTATAATTTATATACTTTATTTAATAAAAAAATGTTATGAATGAAAATTAACCATCGAATGTGATATTATCCATCAAATCTAATCAAACATGGCTTAGTTATTACATGATATTAAAAAAATACGTTGAAACAAATAATTTCATATAACTAATTTTGTTTTTTTTAAAATAATTTTGTTTTATTTATTAATTGTAAATAGTATTAGATATTGGAATTTTATGGAATCAGCTTGCAGGTAGCTTTTGTTACATCTCATTGCTCATATCTCATCAGTCAATTATGGCTCAACAAATATTTCCTTATATTTAATTGAAACAAATAATTCCATAAAACAATTTCTTTAAAAAAAAGGGATTTTTTTCCATATAACAAATAAAAGCATGGTAGCTTTTGTCACATCTCATTACCCATGTCTCATCAAGTAATTATGGCTCAGCAAATATTTACTTATATTTAATTGCTTTGAAGACACAATTATATCCTTTTTAAAGAGATTTTGGTATTAAATGATATATGTATGTGTTTTTAAATTTTTATATTGAAGTGTCATGTTTATATTTTTTTTCCTTTACTCTTACTATTTTTTAAAAGGTTTACTCCACTTAAATAAATAATTAGTTATATGCATATATATAAATCAATATAAAATATAATCATCCATTAGAAAATAAAAGACTTGATGGAGGAGACAATGGAAAATCAATATATTAAATTAATTTATGCAAATAATATATATATACAAATATATTTAATAAATGTGTTGCACCAATATTTGAAGACGCAGAGAATGATTTATGTATTTACTTTTAAGTTTTCAAAATACATGGCAAAAATATTGTATATTATGTGAAGTTCTCTTAACCATCCCATTGAAAATAAAGGAAAAAAAATGGAAAAAAGCTAGAAACTTTACAAAAGGTATAATATAATCAGATTAAATTCATAATGTAAACTATAACAATTAGTTCAAGTGGAAATTGCCAAAAACACCCCTAACTTTGCAATATGCACAAAAACAACCCCTTAATTTGTGTATCCCTAAACACACATTCCTTTTAAATTCAATGATTTTCAAAGCCCCAAAGGTTGTAACCAGCATTAACAGAGTTACTTTTAAATTTTATGGATGAAATTGCCCCTTGCATGGTAAGTTATAGCAGTGCAATCATGTTTCCGGTTTGAGAGGAAGTGGGGGGTTTATGTTTCCGGTTATACATTTTTCCTCTCTTTGCCTCTTCAGCTTTTCCATTTCCAAAGTTGTCTTTACCTGGGCATCCTTGTCTCGAAGAAGAATTTCGCTTTTCAACATTGTCTCGAAGAAGAATTCCCGCTCAAGTATTCGACATTTCATCAGTTTGTAGTCTAAGGTATTGAGCTGAGGTGGACACCGTTGAAGAAGTTGTGTTCATGGTTTTTTTTTATAAATGATTCTGTAAGAAAAAGAGATTTTTCGGTTTTGTTTTGTGGTTATGTTTTTATTGGATGATATTAAAGTCTGCAGGGAGATTTATTTTCTAGGGTTTTGTTTTGGTTTTCATTTTCTTCTGTGTACACAATTGAAAGAGATTTTTTGATTGTTATGCTTTGTAGTGTTTACAAAATAGATTTCCCTTTTACGGTGATATGGTTGTAGTTTTAAAAATGAGGTTTCCGTTTAAGCAATGGGATTTTATTTAAACATTTGATGTTTCTATTTAAATATTTATGATTTTGTTTAAGAATTTAGGTTATCGTTTAAAAAACTTTACTTTCGGCTTATATTTATCTGAATACTGTTTAATATATGGTTATTGTCATAGGCTTGTGATTATGGCGGTCAACCTAGTTAATAGGCGATGCTACTTCACACCGGTAGTGGAGATTGTGGCTGAGTTGAAAGTTCACATGAGTGGACGACACTGAGAGATAATCCAGAGGACTCCGTTTGCAGCATTCACCGAGATTGAAGCTGTATTCCAAGAGACGGCCCTCATTAATTCTTTGTTGTAGAGATATGATGGCTACACCAACAAATTCAGGATTGGGGAAAGCTTGGTAAGTTTCAAGCCCGAAGAGGTAGCTCTCATTCTTGGACTGCGTTGTGATGGAGTCGCAGTCATATTTTAGAAGAAGAAAGCACGCTCCGCTTTTGAAGATAGATATTTTTCCAAAACCTACGAGAGACACAGAGACTCCATCAAGAGAACACTTGAGCAGCTTGTTCAGCAGAGGGGAGAAGATGAAAATTTTGTCAAACTCCTGATGGTGTACCTCATGGGTATAATTCTCTTCCCAAACACATCCTGCTCGGTATCGAATTAGATCGTTGACTATGTCGATGACCTACCTGCCATGGGACGATATGCATGGGCGCAAGAGACGTACAAGTGGCTGATAGAGGACGTCCCACAAGCGGACGCTCAAGTGTAAGCGAGATGCGCCCGGAAGAAGACGAACACGGGGTACGTCAAAGGTTGCTCGGTCGCACTAAACATCTGGTTTTACGAGCTGACCAGCACCGGAAAGAAGGTGCGATTTGGCAAGACTCCAAGGATGTTGTGCTATGGTGAAAATAGTTATCGGAAGCAAGCGTCGATAGAAGGAAAACAGGTAATAAATCATAAGTCTCTATTTAAATATCAAATGTTTCTCTTTAAAAATATGATTTGGTGTTTAAAATAGTAGTTTTCTATTTAAATATTTGGGATATCATTTAAAAACCTAAGTAAACTGTTTAAATGATTGAGTTAATTGTTTAAAACCATTTGTTATTGTTTAAATTTAATGCTTTCACTAACATTGTGTTGTTTAACTATGTTAGTTTCCTGAGCTGGTCGCGATGAATGCGGATGAAGAAATTTTCATTCGGGCCATCCATCTAGGGGATGCTATTGCTCTCGAACCATTAGCTCGAAGGCAGGATGAGAGGCCATCCTTTTCAAGGCGCCCTCGACGCCGTTCACCTAATGACAGCCTAACCTGCGCACGAATTCCTCAGTGCTAGAGGAGCCCTGCCCTACCCCACCCGGCCAAAACACCCCTTCCCCAACGGTAACATCCCTTCCTGTTGGTACAACCCCCCCAATCGCAATAGTCCCCCCTAGAGAGCTACAATCCCCTTTGGCAACAATGTCACCGCACGTCTACTGCAGCAGTGCCAGGTACTGATAACTGAGTTCCCTCTGCTTGTTACTCAAGTGGAGGCATTGGAAGGACGGACACAATCAAATACGCCATCCCGATAAACAAATGAAGCACCAGGCACGGACTCCACTCGCATGCAGCCGAGGTAGCCCGGCGATTGCTGAGGACGTGATTGGGATGACGTCAGATTTTGATGACGATAATGTCGTTTGAAGAGAATCGCCAAAAGAAGAAAAACAATAATGTCTCTCCCTCCATCGGCCGATGATGAAATAATAGCAGCACCACCTGCTGTAGTCGATACGATGGCCACAAGAATCCCCATCTCGGTGGAACCAGCGGACGACAGTCCCACGTCGAAGGTAGACACAATCCCTCAACAACAAGAACCAGCAAAAATTGTGTCTCCGGTTGATGCTTTGTCATGCCCTCGATTGACAAGATCATTGACAGCATTATCAACGAAATCTCTGTCTCGATTGAATCGGTGGACGACACCGACGCATCAAAGGGAGAAAGTCTTCCACAACCTTCAACAACAACACCTGGCGATGAGCCGAAAGATACTGCTGATGAGGGATAAGGAAACGTCAGCGAAAAAACAACGACCGGTGCTGTGGTTGACAGTATGGTCCTCGCCAACCAACAATATAAGGAATTGCGGACAGACTTTCGACCGAAGAAGAAAAGATACCCCAGAAAAGGGCACCTCAATGTGTTCGAGTAGGAGTTATTAAAGATCTTCCTAAATTGCTGGATGGATTCGTAAGTATCAAGTATTTCCGTTATACTTTAAATATGTATGATATCATTTAACTTTATGAGTTACCATTTAAATATTTACGTTACCGTTTAAATTTATGAGTTATCACTTAAATTGTTTTGTCACCGTTTAAGTTTATCTTTTACCGTTTAACCATAGGACTGTTGTATGGAAGAGTGACTATATCAGAACCACATGAGACAGCCTATACACGATGCTGGACAGGAAGAACATGGTGACAGATGATGTGATGGATGTGTTCGTTTGCATAATCCAGAAATCTCTAACGAGAGTACCATATCCATATATAAAGCGCGTCTCCATCACGTGACCGCTGACACTATTCATATCTAAGCAGGAGGACGCGAGTGAAATGGCTCTCAATATGATGGGAGATGCCACGCGTAACCTGCATGATGTTGATATAGTCATCCTGCCAATTATCATGAATGACCACTTCTATTTGGTCATTCTTGATAACGACAAACAAGAATACATGCATACTTCTGTCGAAAGTGAGGAGTACGACAGAGATGCCGGAGAGATGGTAAGTGCTTTGATAACTAGAGTTTTATAAATAATGCTCTCTTAGTCGGGATTCTAACATCAAATTTTAAATCTCGATAGCAGAGACTACTCGACTATTGTGTCGATATGGACCTCGGTGAGTCGGTGACTCTAACGTACCCCCTTATTCATGACACTAACACCCTAAGGCAGAAATGAGAAAGTGTCGACTGCACCATCTATGTCATACGGTTTATCGAACAACCACTTGACGGTGAAAAGCTATAGCTATCGCAAGCGAACGTTCCTTACTTGCGCTTAATGTATGTTACTCGCATACTTAAGGAAGGGAGCCCAACCGGTATCAATGAGAAAAGGGATTCATCGACTGGGGTGAAAAAGATTAATATGTAATTATGTAAAATGATTAATATGTAATTATGTAAAACAGAGTTACCATGTAAATAACATTATATCTCATTTAAATATCATTGTTTTTGTTTAAATGGCATTGTCACTGTTTAATATCTAAATTTCTCTGTTTAAATTCTTAATTTTCTGTTTATCTTTCATAGTTATCGTGCAAATAACATTCTCTCCCTTTTTAAATATCATTGTTTTTATTTAAATATTATTGTTTTTGTTTAAATATTGTTGTCTTTGTTTAAATTCTAAGAGTTTCTGTTTAACTATTAGTTTATTTACAATGCCGTTTTTGTTTCTCAAAATGTTTAAATAAAACGTTTAAGAGACAATGTCTTTGTTTAAATATCAAAAGTTGACACTCAAATAAGTTTGTTTCTTTTTAAATATTTGTTTATTTACAATGTCTAGTCGGCGACAGTTTCATTGCAAGATCTACGATTGTGACCGAACGCATGGTAGCGGCTACAATGTAACTCGCAGACCTCGGACACTTTTGATTCCATCCTCTTTCATCTAGGATGCCCGGGTTACCTTCTAGTCATAGGCGGTCGCAAACGTAGTTCGTGATTTGATTTTCATTAATAGGCTTCTCATTGTCGGGTATGGGGAAAATAGCTTCTTTATACACCAGTTTGTAATTGTCGATGATGAAGTAGCCGCTAATAAATTGATGAATGTTAGTATCTGTCTGCATTATTGCAACGCAAGAGTGTTTGCACGGGATACCATAAACTTGCCATCTGCAACATAGCAACACTGTAGCAGCACCGTAGCCGCTAATAAATTGATGAATGTTGGTATCTGTCTGCATTATTGCAACGCAAGAGTGTTTGCACGGGATAACATAAACTTTCCACACGGCCGTGGATAATTTCATTGTCGGGTATGGGGAAAATATGGAATTGGGAAGTTATCGGTCGAAGCATGGCAGCATCGTAGCAACAATGTAGCATATCATGAGCGACTGTTCACAGTGGGCGAGAAATCGAGAAACAGAGAATCCACGCGGGCGTGTGGAAATTATCCACGGCCGTGTGGAAATTCCGCGCAGGGCGCTGTACAGTCCCACGCCCGTGGAGTCGCCCGATTCGAGCCCTATTTAAAAGCCGATTCAGATTTCTGCCATCTTTTCCCCAACTTGAGAGGGGCTTTCGCCCAGGGCTTGAGAGGGTATTGGCTAGGGTTTTGGAGAGGTTCTATGGCTCCGACATCGCGCATTGTTTGGAAGAAGGTTATTGGGGGAGCTTTTGTCAGCATCGATCCGGCGAGGTATATCTTAGGCCGGACAAAGGATCCCTTGCGACGAATAGAGGACTCTCCACAAGACCATCGACACGACCATCGAGGGGGTTTTTTTTTATGGATTCATTGCTTTTACATTCGATTTCTTTGATTGTGCTTAGCTCCATGGAGAGCTAAACCCCTAGTGGGTACTTGGGTGATTGTGAACCCTAGGATGTATTCGTTTCATTAAACTTCTTTATTATGCTTTCAATAAATTAATGTTTATTGTGAGTTCCAACCTTGAATGCTTGATTGTATGAACATTTCCCCTAGAGTGACACTAGGGTTGAGAGTTCTTGTTGGTAACCTTGTGAGTGAGTGACACACCACGAGCGTTAGACAAAAGCTAGGTTAGAGAGGGTTGAGAGGGTGAGTCGAGAGGTGCAGGGAGCGTCCCTTTTTCCCCTCCGGCGTGATAGATTCTACCTCCGTTCCTCGAGTTCTTTGCGGCCATAATAGAGTGAATGGTCTAAGGGATGAATCTCAGCTGGGGCTTAGTTGCGCGTGCAACGGAGTGAAGCGTTGAGGGGATCTTAGTATCTAGGGCTTAATTGTGGTTAGAGACCTTCCGCGTAGACCAAAGGGTTAGGGTCTATAATTAGGAAGAGATTTATCACTGGAATCCCTAGAGCTCATTGCAACTTTATTCGAGTCACGAGGTTGAGAGGTTATTTTAATCTCTCCTCCGGGACATGAATAGAGTTAGGCATAGTTGACCTTAGATTTGGGACTATGTATGTAAGGATTTTCCACGACTCACCGTTGCATTGATTAGGAAGCATAATAGAGAGTTCTTGCACTTGAAGCGATTATCCTAGGTGAAGCATCATCCGAGTACCCCATCTTTATCGATTGCCTTACCTCCTCCTTACTTTTGCTCTCTTACTTGTTGCTTTTAATCGTTGAGAATTGAATCATTGTCACACTTATCATTGTTGATATTCCACATAGCTAAGAATCGAATTAAGTGTCTTTACTCCCTACTCCCTGTGGATTCGATACCCACTCACCCGGGATTATTACTTCGACAAACCCGCGCACTTGCGGGATATACGCAAGGGGATCTTGTCACTTTTTTTTCCTTCTTTTTTCTTTAAAATCCATGCCAAGGATTATATATAATAATAGATAGAGAACATAGTACCTCTTCTTTCCCTGTCTGCCTATTGAGTTCTCTTCGTTTTCTTCTTCTTTCTTCTCCTCCTCTTCTTCCTCCCTTCTTATTTTTTTTTCGTCTCCCTTGTTCTTCCTTTTTTTGGTTCCTCGAAATCCTCAACATCCCCAAGCAAAAGATCCAGCCCTACCATACAGTTGAGATTCTTTAACCAAAAATCTCCCAATCCGCTTCTCCAATATCCGGAATTCCATTTAATTTCTTATTATCATTATTTTTTCTCTATAATTTGAATTTGATTCATTATCCAAATATGAATTGATTTTTTTTAAACTCAAATTTTAAATATATATGTATATATATATATATATATATATATATTTAAATCCAAATTGGGAGATAGAAACGGGCTTTGATTAATATTAAAATTCCCTTTCTCCCCTTTTTTTATTTTTTTAAAGCATGGATAAGCCCAAATTGATCCTTATCCCCTAAATTTTATTTAAACTCAAATTTAATTCAAGTAGAGATAAAGATTAAAATTTTATTCAAATTAAAACTCTTCCTTCTCTTTTTTTCTATCTAAACAATTATTATTACTATTATTATTATTATTATTATTATTATTATTATTATTATTATTATTATTATTATTAGACCCTATCTATCTTTAATTCCTTTAATTTTTATAAAAAACAATTAATTATATGCAACATGAAATAATTTTATAATTTGTTATAATTTTTTGCTGGTAAAAATTAGATTAGAGAGAAGAAAAGCTTAAGTACCTTTTTTATTGCTATTTATTTAAATATATTTGATTTAATTTTAATTAAACCTTCTAATTTCTTGGTTTTTATTTTTCCTTTTAGGTTCAAAGGAGAAGAAAATTGAAAGATATGTGTGGAGATTGATTCATAATTTTTTTTATTATAAATTAATTTTGTAGTAATTCTTTGTTTATTTTTTTAAAAGAAAATTATGTTTATTTGTCTCACTTGAAAAGAGTGTTTTTGTAAATTTTCCCCCCCATGGTGGGGACAGTAATTTTTTAAAAAATAATCTCATAATAATTGTCTTACATATGTAATAACAATTGTATTGTTTTTCAAACTTTTCATAAACATTGTGATGTTATGATATAATATTAGTTATTTCTTTATTTATTTATTGTCCTTAATTATCCATTGATTACTGTTTAAAAATACATTCCCATTTCCATTTGTAAAAAGTCATCTTAGTAAAATTCAAACAACCTAATATATTTAAATCAATAACATCTCCAATTTATTAAAGAAGAAAATGACAACATAAAACAAGAACCAAACAAACAACCATAAGAGAAAAAAATAAACAAAAACAAGTCAAAAATAAGCTGCCAAAACTCACATCCTGATAGCAAAGACCAAGAAATCAATGAAGCACCTAAGCTTCTGCATAGAAACATCAAAAAAGCATTAATTTGGTTCATATCTGCATAAATTCAACCAAGAATCATATAAATAATTTCTTTTTATAATAAAAATATAAAGAGAGAAAAAGTGTGCATTATAATTAGATAGAGAGAGATAGGGGTGTAAATGATACACCTCAACTCGATAGCTACTCGGGCTTGACTCGGTGAAAACTCGAACTCGGCTCGGTCGTGGTCGAGCCAAGCTCGAGCTCAAGTAGCTCGAGTAGTTGAGCAAGCCGAGTTCGAGTATTGTGATACTTGGCTCGAGTGCTCGCGAGCCTAATCGAGCATATATGTGTATATATATATAATATTAGATTTGTTTGATGAAAATCAAGGGAAAAAACTTTCGAGCTCAAGTCGAGCTCAAGTCGAGCATAATGTTATTGGTCATGTTCAGCCTTTTTCGAGCTTAATCGAGCAAGCTCAAGTAGCCCGATTTGTGTACCAAGTCGAGCTCGAGCTATAAAATAAATACTCGATCGAGCTCGAGCCGAGTTTCGAGTATCGAATATTTAGTCGAGCTCAAGCTTGAGCTCGCTATTACTTGGCTCGATCTCGATCAATTACACCCCTAGAGAGAGAGAGAGAAATAAGGAAGGAGAGATGATAATGATGATAGATAGAGCAGAGAGCATAGTTAAAACAACAGGGAACAATGTTTCACCATTATTGATAAACTATGCTCTTTCTCTCTCTCTCTCTCTCTCTCTCTCCTCTATCTTTTCCACCTTGATCTTCATCATATATTCCTCATACTATCGTTATATATCTACTAGGCATGCATATATTTTACTAATTATAAAAAATAGAAAGAACAAACCACTCAAAGCCAAATAGCGTCAGCTGATTTCAAGATGGAAATAAGCTCGCCAGAGATATGAATAGCTATAAGCCGATCCAAACCCCAACAAATTTCCCCCCAATATATACCACTGGAAAAAATGGTTCAACCAAAGTCTTATCATCTCTACTAAGAATATTTACAATCATATGCAATAATGTCATCTTCGATGCAAACTCTTCACTAACTTCACATATTGTTGGATAAGGTTTCAACCCTTACAACAATCTCTGAAAAACATAACTTATATAACAACCTCTCCTACCTACAACCACCACCATACTACCCTCCACAATTTGTCTCAAACCTTTCCTCTTCCATTGCCACCATCAATAATTGCTCCATCACTATCTCTTGCTTTCAAATAGTATTGTCTTTCTTATTCATTATATATTATAATATTATATATATATATATATATATATATATATATATATATATATATATTGTATATGTATATGTATGTTATGAAAAAAACTTTATATATCATAAGTATAAACTAATGTCGACAATGTGTTATGTTTTCATATTTGTTGATTTCACTCATAAAACAACTTAAAATATAGAAAATAATTAACTTTACAAAAAAAAATCAAATATAGAGAAAATGAAAAGAAAATATTATATTTTTTTTTATTAAGATAATGATATAGAAAATACATAAATAATTTTAACAATTTAGTTTTTTAAAATTTTATTGTGCTATATTATTGTAAAAATTTTTATTTATCTTTATTTCAAAATAAAATAAATGTGAAATTATTTAGTTTATTTTCTATAGAAAAGGATTAAAGGTCAAACATAATATCGGCCTCATAAATGAAGACATTTACTTGATGTTGTAGGTTGCAAAGCCTATATGGCCATATGTGTTTTGTAGATAAAAGAAAAAAAGGAGGAATTCTCCCAAATCCAAAATTTTTGATAATGGCGTTGGTAAAGTAAACAGCATCAGATCAAATCTTATACTCACATGTCAAACGACTATAGCAACACATTTAATTGTGTATATTTATTTAAAAGTGGGGACTTTCAAACATAAACTTAATTTGTAAACAAACAACCCCCATAATTGCAATTAGATATTGAACAATATTGCCAAAAGCTGAATCCATAAAATTTACATGAATAAATTACAACATATATTTTTTTTAAGTAAGAAATGGTGTAAGAGTAGCAATATGAAGAGGGGTGTGAAAGCTTCAAGAAGCCTTGAAATGGTAAAGGGCCTTTTATGTAAATATATTTTGTGACTTTGGTTTTGTTAATTTTATATATAATAGGGACTTTGATGATTAAATTTAAATTATGTGCTCCTACGTTTATTTTAACCTTTATTTTTAAAAAGAGACCATTGATTATTATATATTTACAGAGATAGTAATTTTTAAAAATTTCTTGATTTTTAAGATTTAAATAGTTCCTTTTATTGTTGAAAATTCAAGATCATAATAATATACAAATTTTCTTATATTTTGGATGTTCATCCAAATATGACTAATTTGGTGTTTTAATTCACCATAGACGAAAAGCTATTAAAATAAGATGGTTTTATTAATGTAGCTATAAGTAATGGAGTCAACGGGTATTAAAATAGGATGTCTGACTTTATCAGCATGGATATCTGTAATAGAGACAATATCTATAAAAATAAGAATACTTTATTCATATAGGATGTAATTTTTACCATACAAAGCATAGTCCAAGATACGTCAACATCAACATTATTATGACTATTTTAAAATAATTTATCATAAAAGTACATACATGAGTTAACAATAATGTTATTTTAAAAAATGACAATCAAAAGATTTTTGAATCTAGCTTTCTATATATATATGTAAATATAATCAAGCCATTCATCACTTTGCAAAGAATTGAAAATCAATATTAAGGCAAGTATGAATTTATTCTTATTTAGTTTGAAATTTTGCATTGATGCTTATGCTTCCCAATTTTTTAAGTCTAATTTCTTGAAAAACTATTGCATAATATATCTTTATAAAAACTCAATTTACATTGTGGTTCTTGCTTTGCAAACGTTAATGAGATGAATTGAATATTATGTTTTATTTTCTAAAAAAACAATTATAAAAATATATAAAGTCATATATAAAAAAAATATGATAAACTAACTAACTTTTAAGCATTGTAGACTTATAGAGGTTGATTCATATGGGTTATAGTGTCTTTAATATAGGTTAAAAAAGTTAACACCTATTTGAATAATTTAACATAAATTTACACATATTATTAATATTTACTATTTTCTAGTCAACTTGGGAGATGTGTGACCATGGTTTATGTTTTTATAACAAGTTTATTGAGCCATATTTAGTTGTTTATGCCAATAAAAACATTTTTCTTGCCTAGCTAAAAAAAACATTGGAGATTAAAGTGATGAAGGAATTTAAACCTAACCCTATTTATGCTATCCTAATAATCACCAATAAATATTTTAAAAAAGAACCATACAAATATATACTTTCCTCTGCCTATATTTTAAGATTACTTCTTATGATTTTATGATCAGGTTCTGGTACTGACCACCTACCACTAGCCAAGCAATCTTAAGACCATAAATAAACCTCTTAATGGCAGGAGTAATTAAGGATTGGCTAGGCTGACTTTATGAGTGATTAGAACGGCTTGAAGATGTCATTGGGTAATTTGAGTTCTTTATCAATGCATTTCTGGATGATAAAAAATATAAAGACTATACTAATCATGGTGCCAACCCAGGACCCGTCCATGAGTTGGTGGATTCACGATCATCAAGAGCACTAGAGGCAAATATGTTCAATGACATGCTAAGAAAAAAATAAAAATTATGAGAGCCGACATGTGGAAGACTAAGATGCAAAGAAGTCTTTGGCACAAACCTTATTGTGAGCAATCTCGCAATGTAGATGACAATCAAATGGACTCTATCCAGTCGCTAGTAAGGTCTAATTCCCCGAATTTTGCTACCCGTACACTAGTCCTTACTAACCAAACTAAATTATGTTGTAATTTATTCATGTATGAATAAATCCTTATTAAATATATGGATTTTATTATTCAAAATTACTATATATGTTATGAACAATATAAATTTTCAACAAACAAAATTTTTATTACATTTAAAAAAATTTTAAAAATAGTTAATCTACCAAAAATAAAAAAATTGAATAAATAAATAATATAAAAAAATAAATTGCATATATATATATATATATATATTATTTAATAGTTCCTCAAAATTTCATCATCACTCCCATAGATCTAACATGGTATATAATTCCTCTAATATTTGTAAATTTTAATCCACCCATCATTCTGCCAATTATTACTAATTATTATTATTTAATTTTCAAACCATTTTTTTTTCAATAAAAATGCATATCATTCTTGCAATTTAAAATGGTCCCTCCTCTTTTTTATGTTTATTTCTCCCACTTAATTTCTGATATATATTAACTTCAATTTGCAACCAATGCTTGAATTTTTTCTTTTTGGCTAATAAACCAATTGTTTTATTATTTTTTCAATCGTTAAATTATTTAAACATATTAAATGAAAGTAACAATCCTTGATTTTTTTTTTAGCTAATAAACAAATTATTTCAATTGTTTTTTAATCACGAGAATCAATATTTAGCTATTAAAAATATTAATTTTGATTAATCATAATTTAGTTATAATTATGACCAAAATATCCTACAATTTTTTTTCTTTTTAAAAAAAATATAATGGATTTTCTATGAATTTATAAAATAAAGAGCGGAAGAACAAGTTAAACACATATAATAATTGTTTTTTTAATAAATTAAAGGAACTAAAGATAGATAGGATATCTATAAGCATATAAATAATTGTTTTGTAATACATTAAAGGAACTAAAGATAGATAGGGTATAATAATAAAAGATCAAATTGATTTTATTTTAAAATAAACGGACAAAAAAATTTTACAAATATTTTTTCCCCTAAGATCAATTTTTAATAAAATAATATTATAATGGAAAAAATTTTAACATGTGAAATTTTATTATTATTAAACCCTATTTATCTTTAATCTTTTAATTTATAAAAAAATAACTATTTATATAGCTACATATATCCAAAGCATTAGTGCAAAGCTGATATGTATTTACATTTTAATTAAAGGTCTGGTATTCCACAAGAGGACAAAAGCACTATATTTGTGTATATAATTTAAAACTCATTTGATTTGTCAACAGTTACATCTCACCTACATCTGAGCTAATATGTTATAAACTCCCTCATCCCAATGATGTTTTGTCTCTATTAAACATTAAAATGTACCATCTTTTATGTATTTCCATTTAAACAATTTACATCTACAGTAATAAAATATTATTCATTATAGTGTACTTCGACAGTAATCACACATTCTATAAAATACTTAGTTGAGGCAATGATTCATCTCAGCTAACTTCTTTGCAGTTAGTTGAAAACATTAATCAAGGTATGCAAATATAGAAATAATTTAATTTTTTATTTCTAAAACTTACTAAAGACATTAATCAAGGTATGAATATATATATATATATATATATATATATAATTTTTCCTTTATAAAGCCTGAGATTATATTTAGATATGTACAATAGCAAAAACAATATATTTATTTTAATTAGATTTTTGTAAGACTATATAAATAATTTTTTAAAAACAAATAGTTTAATAATCTCTTCCACTCTATGATTTTTCTATTATTATTAATAATACTATTATTGCTAATTACTATTATTATTATTATTATTATTATTATTATTATTGATACATGATAATGCAATTAATGCATGAGATGATGACACCCTTATCAATTTGTTTCACTACCACCAATGGTCTCCGCACATTCGGTATCTCTAATGTCTTCTCCTCCAACCTCAAATTCCTCTTATGGACCCCCTACCTCACCATGACCACTCTCTTCGCTTTCATCACTGTCATCATCATAGACGATCCAGTAGCTTGTGCCGACTTTAAGCTAGAATCAATATACCAGTCAAACCTAGAATCAGCTCCTAAGTCAAAACTCCAACATATCTAAGCTCACCAGTAAGTATGTCAATCTAATGCATCTTAAGATTTTTTTTTTTTTTGAATTAAAAGTGAAAAAATATCTCAAGGTATAAGAAAAGAAAGAAGTAGAAAATTAATATAAAGAGCCAAAATTAAAGATGGTTATATTCCCTTTCATTAATTTCCCTTCATTTTTTATTTAATTTTTCAAATAAAAGTTATGAGACTAGAGAAAATATCAATTCTTTTTTTTCCTAAATTCTTGAAGAACTATTTTTTCTTTTCTAAAATTTTATATATATTTGCTTGAATTTAGTTCCAAAATTAGACTTTGTTTGTGTTTGTTTTATATTATTCAAATGCAAAGAAGGAAAATATCAAAATCTATGTGAGAGGAATTATTTTTTTTTCTTCATGAAAAACGCAAATGTGGTATTTATGTACTAGACTCTAATTTATGAAAAAAAATATTTATGCATTTAAAAATACCCACAACTTTAGCGCAAACCACAGCAAAATATGACTACAAATAGCATATTAACAAGAACAAAAAGAAACCGGCCCCATCTCCAACTTAGGCTTGGGGGACGATGATAAGTTTTCATGGTTTTCAGCGACATTAGTGAGAAAAACAAACTGTGGAGGTACTAGATCTATGGGCATGAATTCGTGTTTGCCTGGGCTCACCATCATCGTAGCGCTACATGATTCAATCTCAGATCTTCAGACATGTCGCATGTTCCCTTCGTGGCAGAGTGTTACTGATCCTTGATAGGCCGCATATTATCTTTCACTCTTCTTCTTCTTCTTCTTCTTCTTCTTCTTCTTCTTCTTCCCCCTCCTCCTCTGTTACTTCTACTATTTATGCAATTCCACATATTATATTTGCTTTGATTGTGATTACTATGTTTTCAAGTTCCACAAAATATGTTTACTTTGATTGTTAATTGCTAGCTTTGAACATGGTCTGGTGTTTATTTTTAAAATAATGATGAGAGTTTGAGGGAATTTAAGATTTCTTAAAGTGAATTTTAGGATGTTTTTGATTATTTTGGTATTAATGAGAATTTTGTTTGTTATACCATGAGATTCTCTCTATGCAATTGAAAGATTTTTTTTTTCCTTATGATATGTTATTTGATTATCTATTTGTAAATGTAAGATTTGCAATGAAATTTCATAGGGGGAGAAATTTTCCCTCTCTTTAATTTTGAGTCATTCACTAATTTTTTTTGTTTTTTGGCGACAATTATGGCCTTTGGTTAAACAAAATAATTAGCAACACTTATCAGTGATTAAATGGATTCTTATAACATGTTATTGATTCTCTATTTATAATATAAGGTTTGTAATTACATTAGTGACACATAAGAAGACATTTATATGATTGGATTAATTTTTTTTAAAGATTAAAAAACTTCTTGAAAAGAAAATCCATTACTACTCCTACTTCCAGTTTAATACTTTATGTTTTTTTTATTGAAATTATTCCTTATAAAACATTTAAAATCGTAATATTTTTAAAATTTTTAATTTTGTTAAGGTAAATTTTAAAATTTACATATTAGACATGAAAACTAGCATCTTTTATGTTTTTCAATTCTAAAATATGATATAATAGTAAAAAAATAATGATGATTTATTATTAAATTTTATGAAGGTTCACATGGCACATTGATTATTAATTTTTTTTATTTGACTCTATACCATACTCAATACTATCTATATCTATATATAATGTTCCATCACCATCTACAGTGTTCTTAGAGATCTTTTTCGGTTTTGATGCCTCATTTACTCTACTTCTCAAAATAGCTTTTAAATATTAATTTTACTTGGTAGATATTGTTATAAAGTATTTCTTTAAAAAGAGCGAGGGATTGATTAATGGAATATGTATTAGCCGTTTCTTAGATATATTGTCATCAATAGATAATGTATTGTTATTTATGGCCATTGTTTTTTCAATAATATCTAATAATAACTTTATATATGTATTATATAAAATGAGATTTTTTTATTTTTAAAATTTATAGTTTTATCATTAAATCATAAATATGAATTACATATTTAAAATATAATATTAATGCCACACTCTTAATGAAAGTAAAATATCAGTCATTTATAAACCACAAGTTTAAGATTTATATATAATAATAATTAGGGTTTATATATATATATATATATATATATATATATATATATATGTACGGATTCGTAATCTAAGGACGAGACACTGGTTTTAACCATGGGGACGTTATGCAGCGGAGTTTAGAAACCCTTATACTAGGACGAGACACTGGTTAGGCACATTTGATACACCGGAAGAAGCAACAATAGCTTATGACATAGCATTAATCACCTTGAGTGGTATCGATAAAGCCTAGACTAATTTTTACTATATGTTTCTGACTATGCCTTCTCCACCGCCTCCACCGCCTCACCGCCACCTCCGCCACCTTCTCCTTTGGAGGAGTAAAATGAATTTTTTTTTTAGTACAACTTGGAGCATAGTGATGATCATAATCATTTGGTTGATGGCTATGTTGATGATTCGATCAATATTACCACCATTTTGTAGAGTTTTTTCTGATCGAATGCATTTCCTTCATCTTCAATACTATAATAAACATGTTGTAGATCACTTGCAATGTTGTATTGTAGGATCAAAGCTGTGTTTTTGAAAATAACAAGATAAGTGAGGTGAGTTTTGTTATTAATGAACTCAGTTTTTTATTTCATTTTATTGTTTTAAAACATGAATATAGTTTGATCATCAAGACCTTTGTGAAAGTGATCAAACACTTATATATATATGTATGTATGTATGTATGTATGTATGTATGTATGTATGTATGTATGTATGTATGTATGTATGTGAACGCAAGTAGCATTAATTCTCAAATAAGTTATTAGCTAGCATATTTTTCATATATACTCAATTGGTATATGCAATTGAATAGGTTGACAAATTGATAACAAACTACAATAGCAACAATTGAACAACTTCTAAATTTTGATCCAAACATCATCAAGGAAAATATCTTCCCTTCTAAGAAAATTCAATAATAATTTAATCAAATTTATATCTTATAATTTAATCAATATATATAAACATTTTTTTTTTCTAAATTTCTCCATGACACTCTATCTCAATGTGCCATTAAAGTAGAAAATATCAATGACATATCCAGCGGTTGGTACTATATTGCTTGCAATGAATGGGTTGGTAAATTATTTTTATTTAAAAAATGCAAAAAAAATCATGTAATAGCCCCCTTCAAAATGCATATTTTCTATGTTTATTCACTATTTTAATTTACATACATACTCTAACACACTTATTTATAAATCTACAGAATACGTCATCTATTAATTATTAAGGATGACATTGGACAAATGAAAATCAAATATTTTTTTCTAAACAAACTGAAATTCTCACTCGCATATATTTTTCCTCATTACCATTTGCTTAAGAAATCTCCAAGTCAAAATACCCCAATTAAAAGATGAGATTTAATTTTAATATAGACCTCTCCAAGTTATTTAATTTATAAAAAAAATATTTATATATTTACAAAACCAACTATTTATATACTTACATATACCGGTAGCGTAAGTGTGGGCCACCCTACTAGTATATTATATTAAACCTATCCCTTAAATATCTCCCACTTTCAACCTTTCTTTTAATAGACATTTGTTGCTTTTTAATTGTCTCACCTTTCTTTCTCGCTGATCTCATTGCTTTCTTTGTTGGATGCAATGTTTTCAGAACCGGACCAGACCGGCCAGTCAGACTTGCAAAACCAGGAGCCGGCCGGTAGTCCGGTTCGGTTCTGTAGAACTAGTTGACCGGAAGTCAACCCGGTCAAACCTAGCGAATCGCCCGGTTTGACCAGAACCGAGTTGACCCCGGTTCTAAAATTTTGCTTTAACTTTAGAAAAAGGCCAAGAAGAGCAACTGTTCTTTGGCTCAAGCTTCGACTGTGAGGGTTTCGCTTGGATCTGATGAGGGTTTCGGTTGGACCGGCAGAAAAAGGCCATGCTCCGTCTGCTTGGATCTAGTGAGGGTTTCATTGTGTTCCATCATCCATCTCTTTTGCTTTTGTTGTTTTCCCCTTTTTTTTAGGTGATTTCTTGTTCGGAGTATTCTTGTGGGATTTTATACTGAAGAACAAGAGGATGAAAGTTGAATGTTCAGGTTTTTAACCTGTTTTTCAAGGTATTTGATTGGTTTTCTTGAGGATTAATCTATGTTAGAGGCTGGGTGTTGGCTGTGTTGTATGGTGTTTTGAGGATTGTTAGTGAAATGATTGAGAAAATTGGATTTTTAGTTGATGCAATTCTATTTATCAAAGCTCAAAGATGCTGACTTGTTTCATATTTTGCCCATAGAAATTGTTATTTGAAATTTTTATAGATCTCAGTGCTATTATTTTAATGATTTACTCTTTTGTTCACATTTTTCTTTTCAAATTGCAGAAGCAGTTGGGTATGGAGATCCTTTTATCATTGTTTAGCTGCCTGCCTTAGTATCAATTGAGCAATTGTGTTGCTACATGCTCCTTTATTCATGTACTTTCTCATTTTCTCTGCATATTTTTCATATCTAGCTTTCATGACAAACTTAATCACCATTTAATAGAATATTTCTATTTGTTTCTTATTTTCCTTTTGGGAGGACAAACTCTAATTACATCTTTGTTAACCGTTCTCAATCCAACCAAAGATGCTGACTTGTTTCATATTTTCTACATGGTTTATTTATAATTTTCTCATTAAATTTTTTAAGGGCTAGCGAGGAGGATCTTGTCAATTGAGAATGGTTGTGCTTGGGCTTGATCTTTTTGTCCAGATCTAGATTGAAAGGTATGATTTTTTTTTTTTTGTTATTAGATTGTTGTGTGTTTAATTTATGTGTGATGGTTTGGTGGTGAATTTTGAGTTAATTTTTTATGATGATGATGATTATTATACAAAAAAATGTTGTCTTGTGATGGTGATTATAGGGATTGGGTGAGTGTTTAGATTATGATCATCTCTTGATTAAGCTCATTTTTAATTTTTTTTTATGGTAATTGTACCAAAATTGCTATTTTTAGTGGTATGTTTAAATTGTGATTAGGTTATGAGTCATGATCAATCTTGTAGTTCATTTATTATGATAATTGTACCAAAATTTTTGGAGAGTGTTTAGATGTTGATTCTTTTTCCATTTGTGCTGTGGATTGCAAATAGATGGAAATCATTGGGTCTCAATCAACATCGTCAAATGAATTTGAATCTACTGAGCAAACTTCTTATGGTATACATATCGGACAAAAAAAAGATATTACATGGAGATATGTAACTGAGGGGCAAAATTCTCAAGGGAGAAGGATCTTCATTTGTAATTTTTGCCAAAAGCAAAATGAGGGCAAGGGAATCAACCAAATGAAACAACATCTTGCCTGATCAAAAGGCAATGTTGATTCATGCAAAAAAGTCCCTTCTGATGTTCGTTTTTTTGATTCAAGGATCATTACAAGAAATTGTTCAAAAGCTAAAGTAAAAAAAGGAGTTTATGATGATACCAATCTTTATGGAGAGTCTATGCATGAATGCCAAGGTAATGATGTCTTGGTTGGTAAAAGTAGTACATGTGTGGAGATATCCTCTAAAGGGAAACGAAAAGCTAGTTGTGGCATTGGGTCTTATTTTAAACATGGAGTTGGTGATCCTACCCAACCAACTATAAAAGCTTCTATGCAAAATAAGGAGAGGTGACATGATACTGATATGGCAATTGCTATGTGGCTTTATGATTCATGTATACCATTGAATGCTGCCAATTCTCCATTCTATCAAACTGCAATTAGCAAGATAGCAAGTGTGGGCCATGAGTACATAGGTCTTACATATCATGCATTGATGGTCAATTTGTTGAGAGATTGTAAGCAACAAGTGAAATTAATTTTCGATGATTTTCATAAGACTTGGGCTGAAACAGGATACACAACTATGAGACGATGGATGGACAGATAATAGGCAGAGGTCATTGATCAATTTCTTGGTATATTCTCCTAATGGAATATCATTCATTAAATCAGTTGATGCTTCAGGTTTTATTACAGATGCTCAGACATTATGTAATCTTTTTTCTGAAATCATTGAGATGGTTAGTCCTCAAAATGTAGTCCATGTGGTGATAGATAATTGAACTAATTATAAGGCTGCTAGAAAGAAGATTACAGAAAAAAAATTATGATATATATATTGGTCTCCATGCGCTACTCATTGCATAAACTTAATTATGAAAGACATTGCTGAAATGGCAACTATTGAGAGTTTGGTAGTTCTTGTTTCAAAGATTACAGTGTCCATTTATAATCATAAGTGGATTTTGAATTGGTTGAGAAAACAACCAAAGTGGACAGAAGTTGTTCATCCCGGAGCTACTCGTTTTGCCACAACTTTTATAGCATTGAAGAGTTTATATGACCACAAAGATTACTTACAATCTTTGGTTGTTTGTTCAGATTATAAAAAATTCCTCAAATTGTAAAAAGGAAAAGAAGTTAAGCAAATTGTTTTGGATGAAAATTTTTAGAAGAATTGCTTGATGGTTGTGAAGATTATGTGTCCATTGATACGTTTGTTGAGAATTTGTGATTCCGATGAGAAGCCAGGGCAATGGGATATATATATATAGATGGGATATATAGGGCTCGCAAGGTAATTAAAGATTTATTCAAAAATAAGAAACAGTTGTATAAGTCTTATACTTCCATTATCAAAGATCGATGGAATAGGACCTTGTGCATGGGGATACATGTTTTAGCATAGTGGTTGAATCCGGCATTTCAATTTAGTGGGCAAAACTTGTGCCAAAAGTTGGAGGTTCAACGTGGTATACTTGATGTGATTGAGCGGCAAACTTTGTTTAAATCAAGTGATTTAATGGAATAGATGAGAGTATTTAGAGAAAGGCAGAAGACTTTTAGTCGGCCACTTGCTTTAACTACTTGCAAAACTACTACTCCTGGTGAGAATAAATCTGATTTTTTTTTAAATCGAGTTATATGATTGTTTACTAATACAGTTTTGTATTTTTTCCATAGATGAGTGGTGGAAATTTTTTGGTTGTGATCTGCCTCATTTGCAAAAATTAGCTATTAGAGTTCTTAATCAAACTGCTTCTTCTTCTAGTTGTGAATGTAATTAGAGTGTGTTTGAACATACACATACCAAAAAAAAGGAATAGATTAGAGCATAAAAGACTTAATGACTTGGTGTATGTTCACTATAATCTACGTTTGCAACATAGGTATGACATTTATGGTTTTAAACTTTTAATTTGTCAAGTACTCTTTACATGCAAATGATTTTTATTTAGTATTTTATTTTTTTTATAGGTCATCTTCTAAAAATAGATCTTACGATCCAGTGGATTATGAATCAATTGACAAAACTGAATTTTGGGTCATGGAAGAAGAAACAGAAGGAGAACTTGACTACAATGAATTAGAGAATATGTTGGAGGAGCAACCAAGAGGTAGTGAACAATCAATTAAGCTATCTAAAGGTTAAGTTTCTAACTCTTTTTTAACTATTAATTATATTTAATGTCGATGCTTCATATTCATATTCATATTCATATTCATATTCATAACTATTAATTCATGAAATGAATTTTTAGGTGATCATGAACAAGATGATATGATAATCACTGAAGATAGTGACCATGAAATAGTCGGTTTTCAAGGAATGACTAGCGATAATTTAGATGAAGAAGATTGGCTACCATCCCCACCTCCTCCCTCTCCAAGAAATTAGATGAAGATGTTATGTTTTTTATTTGCTAAACCTTTTATCTTTCATGTATGCATGTTGTTGTGACCTTGTTAGATTTTCTTTCATGTTGCTACAAGTCCGGTGACAATGTTAAATTTTCTTTTCATGTTGTTGTGATGTTGTTGTAACTTTGTTAAATTTTTTTTCATGTTATTAAGGCCATGTTAAATTTTCATTTATATTGTGACCTTGTTAAAATTTTCATTCATTTTTATATTGTTAGATTTTCGTACTATTATTTAGATTTTTTTTTTTAACATTGTTTTTATCATTTGACATTATGTGATGAATAAGGTGTAGTTTTTTGTCATTAGATTAAATTAGACATGGAATATATATATATATATAAGTTTAGAATTTTGGAGAATATATATATAATTATTACATCAACCAATTCAACCAAACTAGAGTCATCCGATCCAACCGATTTGACCCATGACCCAGTTATTTGGTCGGTTCACTTACCAATCCTATTCTGAAAACATTGGTTGAATGATGCTTAAAATCAATTTGGGGGCCTGTGCCACCTCACCCACATGCTTTCCATCCTCACCACTCATCAAGATCTTGATGGTCATGATCTCGCTAGGAGCTCCTGAGGCATCAGACTCCATTTCTCTCTCTCTCTCTCTCTCTCTCTCTCTCTCTCTCTCTCAACGTGTTATTACCACGCTTGACTTTTTTTGAAATGCACTTCTTTCGGTGTGTAGTGGGAATGCATTAACTGCAAGAATGGTTGTTTCTTTTAGCCTTCTTTAATTGAAAGCTTTTTTTAAATATAAAAAAAAAATCGAAACCTTTATTTTGAGGGACATTTGTCTGAACTTTTTTTTATTTTTATTTTGAAATATTATTCTTAATTTATATAATAATTAAGAAATGTGATTATACCATATATAACTGCAAATTATTATATTATCTATTATTTCATTTGTAAACAATTACATTATATTTTGTTTCTATTTTTTCTTTTGTTTTCCCCCATTTTTTATTTCTTTATTTTTTATTCAGTTTCAATAGTTATTATTGTTGTTCATACATGTATAGATATAAAAATAATTTTGTATATTTTATTTTAATTTGTCCTTTCTTTGATTTGATTTTTTAAAAAAATCCCTATTTAAAAAAAAATACATACTTATCTTTTTCACCCTTGATTTTCATTGGTTTTTATGATAGATTAAAAAGAATCAAAGAGTTTTGGTTGCTGATTAGCGTCCTCACACCGCACCACCTTCTGTTGGAGATGATGAGGAGATTGGAGGCGAGGTGTGTGGTGTTTTCCTTTTGATTTTCTATTTTTTCCCCCTTGATTTCATTGGTTTTTTGGTGGTGGATTGGAAAGAAAAAGGATATTTTTCAACTTTTTTATTTTTTTATTTTGTTGTAATTGAACGATAGTAATTGATTATCTTCGTATATTTCAAATGTGATGAAATTGGGGCATCATTTATTAGATTTTAGATGGTTTTAAAAGTTTTTTATAATACTTTATGATAAAAAAAATAAATTTTATCTTAGCACATTTTGTTTGATAGAAAAATAGATTTTATTATATCTTAATTTATTATTTTTTTTATTTTATGGGTCACATATGTATTTTTAATGATTTTATAATCATCATAAAATTATATGGATTCAAATAAACTAAATGATTTCACATTTAATTTAAAATTTATTCTTTGATATCCCTACAATAATAGCTAGTTATTATACACTTCGAACAATAATTGTTGGTGCTTGGTTTGTACTATGAGGAAGAATATTGAAAGCTATGTGTGAAGAGGAATTCAAGATATTTTTTGTTTGATTATCTTCATGAAAAATGCAAATATGTTTTTTTATGCAGTCTTTTGCCAATTATTACGATCTTTGAATTTTCTTCTTCAATATTATCTTAGAACCTACTTAAGTAAAAACTTTATATATGTATTATTTTAAACTACAATCCATGTAAATTTTATTATTATTATTAGACGTTATTTATCTTTATTGAACTAATTTTTTAAAAATTATTTATATATTTATTGACTCTAATATTTATTCCAACTCAAAGAACTCTTTAATACTTAAATACAAGATATTAATGCCAATAAATTTTTAAATTAGAATTTATATTTTAATGTTATAGTGATTTTGAATTCATGTATGGAATGAGAGTTTTACAAAAAAATTATCCTTCATGTCTCCATCCTTCTAATAAAAAATCAATGAAACCTTGATTTTGTTAACATATAGACAATATCAAAACTATTTCAAAATATTGATTTTTACATTTCACTGAATGAAAATCATATAAAAAGTGGTTTGTTTTTTACTTATCCACATAAAGATACAGTGAGACAAAATAAATTTTTGTCTACTCAGTTAGCTTATAAATATGATAGAATGCTTGTACCCCAAAAAAATTTTACTAAAGATTAAGAATTTTAGCTAAGAATAATAAAAAAATCAATGAAACCTTGACTTTGTTAACATGTGGACAATATCAAAACTATTTCAAAATATTAATTTTTACATTTCACTGAATGAAAATCATATAAATAGTGGTTTTTTTTTACTTATCCACATAAAGATACAGTGAGACAAAATAAATTTTTGTCTACTCAGTTAGCTTATAAATATAATAGAATGCTTGTATACCAAAAAAATTTTACTAAAGATTAAGAATTTTAGCTAAGAATAATAAAAATATCAATGAAACCTTGACTTTGTTAACATGTAGACAATATCAAAACTATTTCAAAATATTAATTTTTACATTTCACTGAATGCAAATCATATAAACAGTGATTTATTTTTTTACTTATCCACATAAAGATACAGTGGGACAAAATAAATTTTTGTCTACTCAGTTAGCTTATAAATATGATAGAATGCATGTACACAAAAAATTTTTACTAAAGATTAAGAATTTTAGCTAAGAATTGAGATATTGAGAGGATACCATCCATTTCAGGAGTAGGTGAATTTTATACCAACTACCTTTTGCTTTTAGTTGATATTTAATAAACATAAAAGACAATAAAAAAATTCCATAATATATACTTCTTAGGTATCATTAGGATCTTTTTTGTATTTAAATATTTTTTTATTTGGATTTCTATTTATTTTCAATTACTTATGATACATTTCATATAATTCATTGATAGAAATCTTTGTTTGTCTTCAATAAATAATAAGACTAAAAAAATAATAAATGAAAGACGAAGACCATGTTGTTGTCACTGCTTAATTTAACCCACGGTGTAAGTGGGGGTGTCTACAATAGTATATATATACATATATATCTACATCTATCCATCTATAGTTCACTTGGCAAAGTCCTAAGAGAGAGGGTCTGGTGTTCCACTTGAACACCCTAACTAATTACTTTCTCCTTCTAATCTCTTTCTCTCTCTCTCTCTCTCTCTATATATATATATATATATCTCTCAATTTTTTAACCAAATGAATGAAAAGATGAGTGTTGGTGGATCATTCCATGGCATGCCTTGCCATGTAATGAATATCAATTCTATCTTGGATCTGGCTCAAAAGTGCTCAGAAAATTGGTTCATAAGGATGATTTTGGAGAGATGCATGGTGTGGGTAGTAAGTGTTGTACCATATCCTAATTTTAGACCTCGGGCCTCTTTAAATTTTTGTGCATGCATTAGGGGTAAAATGGTCATTTAGTACTAGTGGCATCCTTGCATGATTACATAGTAGCTTTTGTGTGAGAACTAGCCAAAAACCAGGGGTAATTCATTCTTTTGGACCCTTTTCATTTTATTTTCCATTAGGAGGGCAAATTGGTCATTTCATTTGTGTAAAGCCTACCTGACTTCTCATTTCCTTTACTCTTTCTTTCTTCTTCTTTCTTTCTTTCCTTCTTTAGACTGAACACCTCAACCCTAGATAAAATATTTTTCTGGAGATCTTTTCCAGCCATTCAAAGCATCCATTCTCCTCATCACATCCTCTTGAGCATGATAGGAGCTTTGATCCAAGTTTCATTCTGTATTTTACTCGTATTTGATCGTTTTCATTCTTTTAAAACCCTAGGTCTAACTCTTGGATTATACATGTTGTGTGGTTGATTTTAGACTCAAATTGAAGCCATTGTTCTTGTTATTCATTTTTTGTGAATGTTTGTAAAGAAATTTCTTGGTTAGATGATGTAAATTAGGGGAAAGCCATTGTATTAGGGCCAGGGTTACTGTAGTAATCCCGATTTTACTAGAAATTTTCAACATTTTCTTATATTTCTTTGGCTCAAATTAAATTCTTTCTTATTGGAATTCATTGGAACTAGTTTTACTCCAGTTTGAGGTCATTTGGTGTCCAAAATGACGTTGTTTTGCTCTAAACTCCTAGAGTTACATGTTCGACATGTAACATTGCATTCGCATGCATTTTAATTTTCCATTCTTGCGTTCATTGGTTCTTCGATTCCTTGCTTGTATCTAGGTAGTAAACCATCCTCCAAGGGGAAAGAAATCGTTTACCGGTAAGCTCATCTCGAGGCGAGATGACTGGTTCTGTGAGTGGTTAAATTCGTGATTGCATAGATTTAATAGGAGTATTACAATATTTATTTTTGTGTTTTTATAACATATTTATGATGATAAATCAGATTTAGTTTGATATATATATATATATATTGAAAATGAATTTATTGGAATGGTTAAACCTAGAATACTTATACATATTTATCTTGAAAGAAGCATGTTTACATGTGCATGTATTTACATGCAAATGGAATATGGTTTGATGTGCATTTTCGTATTTAAACATTATATGATGGATTCCTTAAGTTGGAATTGGAAAGAATTATATTGTTGTATTTGGCTTTGATGGTCACTACTGGACTTGAGTTCGACACTGCAGTGGAGGGTTCCATGGTCTGACCTGATGGGAGACGGCGTGATCAACCCTGAGTATACCCTGGTCAAGAGGTGCACAAATCCATTGACAGGGGTTCCTTTATGTGAGAAACACGGGGTGACCACACGGAGATCTCAGTGGCCAACACCAAGGAAAGCAACATTTTGAATTTTAAAAAGTTTTAAAACACCTTGGTGGTCCCATATCCAATTGCGGCCACGATTAGCTCGAGAATTATTTGAGGCCAGCCTGTATTTTGAGCTGTGTTCAATGTGTTAGAAAATGTTACTTGCTTGTACTATTTGATAAATCATTATGTTAACTGTTAATCTGTTGAATACTTAGAGCTACTTTAATATATTATTATTATTATGGTAATTAGTATTTGAAATGCTTTATTACTATGTTATATTTATGTTGTAACCACTCACTGGGTAACACCTGTTACTCACCACTCTCTTTTCTTTTTCTTTCTTATACTGCAACGTTGGATTTCGTTGTGCTTGGCAGGCAGTAGAGTGACCTATCTTTCTCCTTGTCTAGGTTAATTTGCAGTGTGCATGTAAACTCTGTGGATCAACTAGACTTGATTTTTATGTACTATTATTGTATTTTGTATTCTCTGGTTGTATTTGGAAGACTGACTTGTACTGTTGTTGATACTGTCTCCTTCTTTAGTAAGTTGTGATAGTAGGTTTGTATTAAACCTTACAATGACTAAAAGGTGGGACACTGTGAGACCTACTCCTTGTTGTCATGGTGATTGCCACATGCCCGACTAGAGTCTAGGCATGACAATAGGAATGGGAGAAGCAGGAGTGGTACATCCATAAGTTGTGTTTTAATGCAAATGATGTGTTTTAGTTGTTGCGATTTAACCAAGAAGGATATTGCCATGACAAGAAACAGATATTGTCATCGAGTTTTCATTGTTATGCTTGGATTTTTTTTTAAGAAAAAAGAAAATAAAATGATTGATGTAATATGTATTAGTTTATATAATATATGTATATATATATATATATATACTCCATGCATTTAGTTATTTTTTTAAAATTTAATTGAAAGGGTTTTTCTTTAAAATATAGTGCATTATTGTTTGTGACCATTGTGTTTTCAATATTATTTAATAATAACTTTATATATGTGGCATTTAAAATGTGTTTAATTTGTATTTTATGTTAAAAATCTATAAGTTTATCATTAAATCATCCATATCAATTATATTTTCTAAAATATGATTTTGATGGCACACTCTTGAAGAAAGTAAAGTAACAGTCCCCATATAAACTTGGAGTTTAACATTTATATATATAATATTAATTATTAGAGTTTATATATATATTAAAACTCACACCTCTGTTTGGCATTTTGCAGGGAAAGTAATTGCATGTAAAGTCTTTGCAGGGAAAGACTTTGCATGCAATTACTTTACCTGCAAAATAACATTACAACGTTTGGTTATCCCAATCAAAATTGTAATTACTTTGCATGCAAACTTAATTCCCACGTTTGGTATGAACTTGTTTTCAACGTAAAATTAGGTTTTATTCTCATTTTTGCCCTTAGTTGTTATAGTTACTAAATTTGGGTTTTTATTCAACTCTAATAATATTATTAACTTAGTCCAAATAATAATTAACCTATTCTTCATAATTAAAAAAAAAAATCAAATGGGGTTTTTATGTTTTTTAAAATGTTGATGAATTACATTGAATTTCATCAACTTTTTAAATATCAAAAGGCATCATTTTTCATTTACATAAATTTTACCAAGTTAACAAAAATTAGCAAAATATGGAATTTATGAACATAAGAAAAAAAGGTTTGCACCATTATATCTACAATAAAAATCCCATAAAAAAATAAAAAAATATATCTTATGCAAAAACATGATAAAAAGAGACAAGAAATAATATTGTTAAACTAAGGAATTAATATTTTGATTTGAATGCTTTCTACTTGATATTTATTTATATATCTCATATTTTTAAAAAAACTTTGATTTAACTACAAATACGGAACAATTTTTTTCGTGGGAATTAAAAAACAATCGTGGACAAGTAAAAATATATATGTCTCAAGTTCTTATCTTATCATGTTGGATTATTATCTCAACATAGATTTGATTTAATCAAAAACAAAAAAATTCTCCAATAAAAAAATTTTATCCAAACAAATATGAAATTTATTTATCTTTGATCCATTTAAAAATATGAATTTTACACCAAGAAAAAAATTTAACAAAAAAATTTAACACAAAATAATCTAACAAACTTGAGAAAAAAATATTACCGAGGATTTCTCCGATTCGGAAGAAGCGACAACTCTCCGCCCGAATTGGAAATATGATCGTGTTAGGGTTTTTCAAAGACAAAAACAAACGAGAAAGAGTTTTATGTAATAAAGGGTAGTTTGGTAATTTGACAATTACCAAATTTTCCTATCCAACGGTGTAAACACTTTCACACCACCCCCCCTGTGAATCACTTTCCCTAGTCAAGTGGAAAGTGATTACAAGAAGACCATATTATTTTTAAAAACCAAACGCTTGAAATAGATTCACCCTCTTACTTTGCAGGGAAAGTAACAACTTTACATCATACCAAACGGGCCCATGAGTGAAATAATTATTTTGGACCCCTGTCAACAACTGCATCTCAAGACCTAAATTTGAGGGTTCTTGACAAGATGGTCCTCCATGCCTATGAGTGAAATAATTCTTTGCCCATATTAAAACATGAACGGTATGTTTGAATCCTTTAAATTATTTTTCTTTTTTTTTTTTTTAGGAAAGAATCCTTTAAAACTTGGTTCTATAGAAAATTGCATAGTCCATTAACATGTGATTAAACAGTAATTATATGTGAAAATAAAATAATCGAAAACCTACCCACTCTCTCTATAATGTATGCAACTAGCTCAACTAACTTCTTTGCAACGAGCTCAAAAATATTAATCAAGGTATGTATATATATAGTTTAAAATCTTTTCAACCAGCTCAAAATATTAATCAAGGTTTGCACACACACACACACACACACACACACACACACACAGATATATATATAGTTAGTTAGTTAGTTAGTTAGTTTAAAATTTTTCTTTTATAAAACCTAAGTTTATATTTGGAAAAGTTTTTTTAAGAATATTTTATTAACTTTTTATGACCATTTTATTTTTTTATGTGAAAAACCTAAATAAAAAATTATATATTATATTATTATTATTAGTTTATTTGTCATTTATAATTGCTTATAACATTGTAATAATTGGATTTATTTGCAATTAAAAATTGAAAAAAATGAAAAATCATCCTTGTGGTTATAATTTCTTAGACTTATCTATCTGATTTCATCAATATGATTTTCTTTTCATTTTTATTGTTTTTTTAGTTGTTGTGTTCCTACAAGAAATTTAACTTATAATTAAAATAATTTATAAATTTATAATAAAAAAAAAAGAGGAATTGCATGGAGCATCCCTCCCATTTTGTCAATGGAGTAAAAAATCCTTTGACTTTTACATATCCCCTATAAGTCCTTCCTTTTCTATACAAATACTTTCAAGTTCAACAGTTCACTAACAGCGTTAAAAACAGGGTAAAATGTCTCTCTTGCCCTCAGTTGGTTATAAGATTTTGAAAAATGATGAAAATTAAATAGTTATTAAGTAACCATCACATCACATCCCCATACTCATCTCATCATCTTCTCCCGAGAAAAGAGAACCTTTTTATCTTCCTCTGTTGAACGGCCACATCGTAGCTGGCCGGTGTTCTTCTCGTTGCTATCGGAGAGAAGGAGAAAGCTTGAGAGCATCCTTGCCCTCTATTTGCACACTCAAGAAAAAAAAAGGTTTGAAGGCCGACGGCATTGAAGGCCAACACCCTTTGATTAATCTTATCTTGCATTTATGGTTTAAATTGGACTATCATTGTGCACAAGCCCTGTAATTCCTTGATGAAGACATGAAATTTGAGTGGGTAGTTAGTTTGTACAATAGGTTTGTGCCCTAATTTCAGTTGTAATGAATAAATCCGCATGAATGCATGAAAGCAATTGTCTTATATGCGCAGAATCTCTCTAATAACGTTGTTATCATCATGTGGAATTTATTTTAGGGCTAGTATTTACAAATGTATCTGATATTCAATTTTTTTTTCTAACAATCTTGTTACCGATGAGATTGTATCTCTTTAGTTGTATTATGAATGGATGATTAACATTTAGAACCAAAGAAGATGTGAATGGATCATTAACATTTAGGATTAATGCATTTTTATTATGAATAGGATTACTATTAGTGTTTATTGTTTACATTTCTGTTGTTCTGTTCATTTACAAAAGACAATTGCTTGCACTGTGAGTTCTTGTTGATATTATGGGCAAATTATATTGTTTGGCAAAGATATAATGGGTTATGACTTTGTTATTCAAGAAGTATATGTCGCCTGACCAGTTGTTTTCTTTGTGTGATTAGGAGGATTATGGGCGACAATTCAGGGAATCTTGTGAACGGACGCTGTTATTTAGCACTAGTTGTTGATACCATCAACTAGTTGAAGAAGATGATGACACGAAGGCACTAGGATATACTTCGACGAACACCATTCAAGCACCTCATGGACATTGAGCCCATAGTCCAAGACATGGTAATATTACCATGGTAATATTGATAAAGAAGAGGAGGAATATTTTCATTATTCATCTATTCGTAGTCCAGTTCATGATCAAGAAGCAAATGCCATAGTAATATTGATACCCATTTCGAGTTTTTGCTACTTTTTTGTAACACTGTTTTCGTGTTTTGCAGCGTTCCTTGTTTGAAGATCGTTTGCAGAAAAAATTCAATATCAATGAGATGGCATCATATAATCTTAGTCATGTTCATGACTGTCCACAACAGAGGGAGGACAATGTTGATTGTCTAGTGTACCTAATGCGCTTCATGGAACAGCTTCTGCATGGCGAGAAACTCAGTGTATCCCACTCAGATGTTACCCATATGTGACTGGAGTAAGCTGTACACATCTTGTCAAATGGCATCACATGAAACACACCTCAATTAGCATTGCCTATAGAAGCGTCAGAGGCAAGTACAGACATTAGGGAAAAAAATGGATGATGAGCCACCACAAAGCCACAAAGAAACTGATCAGCAACCAAAGACCGCGCCACCCATCCTAGAGAGTAATGAAGAGGCATAGCCGAGTGGTGATTGTGCCGAATCGGCAAATGCCTAAGATTAAATGAATGTCCTTAATAATAGTAACAGTCATTATTGTCTATTACTATTCATATATGCCAGCTTATGGTTACTTAATCGCTTAATACATCACTTTCATTACTTTCTGACTAAAAAAGCTTACTCGTATCCAGTTGCTGTGTTTATTGTTTATAAATTGAATATGCCGCTTATTAATGTATGGTTCCGTTTACATATGTGGTTTGTTGTTTACTTCCACAGATATCAGTTCATTTTCATTATTTGCTGACCAAAAATGCTATTTACACTTTAAAATTTGCCATTCATGGCCAGTATTACTGTTGACATATATGGTTTGTTGTTTACGGTTAGGCATTCATGGACAATTTTCAAAACATGTTACCCTAGTTTATTGTTCAACAAAAACATGCACTCCACCTAGTGCTTAGTCTGTGATTACTTCATTACATGTTGCCCAGTTATGTCCGATTGAGTGGTAACGACTACAATATATTTCACGCACATACCATGCTTGTGACTCAATCCTCTTGCGCCTCGGACGACTAGGCCTTTTTTTTATATAGGCGATCGAATACGAAGTTGGCGAGAGTCTTCCAATGGTTTGTCGTGATCTGGTACAGGGAATATTGATTTTTTGTATGTCAACTTATAGGATTCGATAGTGTAGTATGGTTCAATGAAGCGATGGACATTTGTATCAGTTTGCATAATCACTACGCAAGCATGCTTACATGGTATTCCGTACACCTGCCAGAAGCGACAAGATCATGTTCGATCACGCAAATTAACAGAATTACTCTAGTAGTCAACAACCTCGAACTGTTCTCCAAATGAACAACCTATCAGTAAGCACCTACTTTCGTCAATTATTACTTCAATCTTCTTGTGTATCACAGGGCAAAGATAAGCTTCCCATTTCAAGCAACAATTACGTTGGTTGCACATCATGTTCATCATCTTGAACCTAAAATCATGAAAAGAGGTTGTATCAATTGCACGTGGAGCATACCATTACGTTGGTAAATATAAAATGTAACAGGATTTAGGGGTAATAATGCAAGTGCAAACTGTAGAACGCATTACCTAATTTCTAAACACCAACTACTAATACTGAATAGTAACATGATAAACGAAAGGGGAACATAAAATACATAACACAAACATCTAATAATAAATAGATTAAGCGAAATCAGAACTGGAAAGAACAATATTAAAAGCAAATGGTTGAAAGGAAACATGAATATGGGAAAGTATGTAACAACTTTGAATTCTATTTAGAAACGTCTAAAATAAATTAAGAGGTTGAATATGGGTACCACCTTATTGCATCTACCATCTTACATACAGGAAGATGTTGTGCTTATTTTATTCATGCATTAAAAGATTCTGCGACGTTGGAGTACATTTCACCCCACCACTAGCCTCTAAGCAAGTAATTGCACCAATGTGACATGTCTAATTTCTGGAACATCCAATGGTGTGCTTGTCCTAATGTGGCCAATAGGGAGCCTACAGCTGCATCATATTCGAAAGACGTGCAAGCATATGCAATCTTTATAATCAAACACCAGCACTCATCCTTTAATGACTTTCCTAGTTGCCCATTTGATTTAAGAAAATTTGCATGTAGATGTCGCAAGCAATAAGCATGCGGGGCAGGAGGAAAAACCTTTGCAATAGCATTCACAAGTCCTTTCGACCTATTGGAGATGAATGTGATAATGTTGGTGTAGTTGTCATCACCGTATATTACATCACCCAAAGTTGGTGTAAACCATATCCAGTTATCATCAGTTTCATTATCCACGATTGCAAACGCTAAATGAAAAAATCCTTCATTACCATCTTTGGATGTTGCACCCAAAAGGATACCGCCATATTTGCCCAACAAGTGAGTTCCATCTAAAAAAGCATAGGCCTACAACCCAGCTTGAAACCATCAAGAAAAGCACGAAAACTAAAAAAACCCACGCTTGAATCATTCTCCATCAGTGTCGATAATAATGATGCTACTTGGGTTAGTTTCAAAAACTTTGGCCATATACCATACCAACAGATCATAGCTTGCTATCTCACTGCCATGAAGAATTTCCCTTGCCAACTCTTTACCCATCCAGGCTTGTTTGTACGGCAGACAAACACCGTGGTCACGCAATATATCTTGTTGTGTATCCACTGCTCGGTATAATGGTCGATCACGTAAATTCATTATTACCTTCCTACTGACCCGTTTCTTTAATGTTCTCGAGTGAAATGGTGTGTTGATGCCCCTAACGCATATGTGTTCATGTTGTGTTGTTTTAATCCTGAATGTAGGGAGGTTTCTGTCTCTTGAGGCATGAACACGCCCATTGACAATCTTCATCAGCACATGTCACAGTCACTCAATCTCTATCGTTCTTTATGAACCGAAAGTTGAAATTGCGTTTGACGGCTAAGTCACACAATATATCCTTAAAGTTTTCGCATTTTCAAAATGATGACCAATCATAGTAAACTCAGCTTTCGAATCTCTTGACGGATCACGTATTGTTAAAGGTCCTCCATGTAACACTGGCGGTAGCATTGACAATGTTTCCCTGGTATGATGGAAAAAGTAAATTGTTAGTTCAATAAATAAACAGAAACACTTTAAAATTGAATGCTTACTACCAAAATCTTAACAAAAGGCAAAAATCTAAATTACAAAACTGAAAACTAACTACAATCTAACGTGAATAAATATGAAAACATTTTAATGAGGAAAAAAACCTACATAACGATCACCATATCACATGTGTACACCATTAAAATCAAATAGAAGGACAACAGCTATCGAGTAAGCAGAAATATAAAAAAAATGAAAGAATAAAAGATATATGATATTTATGATGGTCTCGATGACCCAGAGTTGTCTTCTGTGTTACTATTCACAGTCTCTAACAACATATCAACCACGTTTATTTTGAATAACCGGTGAATATTGCACATTGTTTGGAAGTCATCTTCGGAACTAATGGAAGCCATTATCTTCTGCTCATCTGAAATTATATACTTAACTCTGACCGAAGAAGCTTGAAGGTGTCAATACGTACATATTTCTTCCAATAATAATTCCTAGCCAGTCAAGATAGTTAAATCTAACACACAACCCTCTCCCTTATATTTCACAACAGTGTAAAACATGTCCATTAGGGCACTGCATCAACAAAACAAAACAAAACCTTTAGTCATAAATGGACAACTTCTAAACATGGTGGTTGATAAAAATAAGATAATAATATGAACAAAATCTCTAGCTAGACGATATTGTTGACAAACGTTATGCTCAAGATGAGATCCTTGCAGCTGGTGTAACGTTGCACTGGATAGCTATTCTGGACTGGGGAGACAAAGACGAGGAACGAAGATAAAAATGGTTCTTTATATGAAGAGGATCAAGAATGGAAACAATATGAACAAGAACAACAGTTTCTTCACCAAGACACAAGTAGAAGAAGAATGAAACTTCTAAAGCAAGTTTCCAGTACAATATAGCCATGCTATGATTTGACTTGGCGCCATTATTTCCTCCAAACTTTTTCAAGGGTAGTTTTGGGATTAAACAAAAACATCACGGCTTGGGGTGACGAAAGGGACAAATGAGTATAGAAAATATAAAAGAAAGACTGACTAGGTATTAATTTTGTCAGAAGGACCTGGGAGGAAGTTTAAAAAATTTCAGGGACTTAAAAATAATTTCCCTTTTGTTGCTTTTGTTGAGAAGGGCATGTAATCATATAAGAATGATTTGCACAGATATATGAGTTAATATTATAATTAAAATAATTTATAAGTTTTTAAAAAAAATTGTTGCTTTGTACTTTTTAATTAGCTTTTGTTGAGAAAAGGGCATATAAAGATAAGAATGATTTACAATGATACATAACTAAATATTATTTTTATAGGTGCATACATGCAATTTCAGATTTGGCAGGGGCATGAAGAAAAAAAAAACCTTTTGAGTTATTAAAATATAAATCTTGAAAAATATCATTAAAAACAAAAAAGCAATTCCTCAAGTGAGAAAAAGCATATAAAAGTTTAAATGTTAAATAATTGGCAAAATAAAAATTCAACCAAAACATTGATAACAACAAAGAATTTTTCTTTTTTTTTCTTCCAATATTCCCATGTTTGGTTGAAGATTATGACCTCCCAACTAATGATCCCTCTTATTTAGCAACCTTGATAACAAAGTTTATATATCTATATGTATATATTTCATGAGAGTTAGTTGGATAACAATGCACTAACACCATAAAATGTCAATAAAAAAAACCTCAAAATGAAGGTTCTAACAAACAAAAACATCTCACCAATCTTGAGAAAATGATTTATAGAATTAATATTTTTTTCCTATGTATTATTAAAAAAATATATAAATTTTTAATATAATCACTTAATTTTCCAATTAAATAATGTTAATAGTGGACTTTCGTTTTTTAAAGAAAATAAAATAATATTTTCAAGTATCATCCGAACACACACACACAACTACTAACCAACAGTGACAACGCATTCACTTTGAAAACAAGTTACCAAAAAAAAAAATATTAAAATAAATAAATAAATAAATAAAAAGGAAAAAAGGAACCATCCTCTTATTCCCAATTCTACCTACCGTTGATGGCCACACTACCTGCCTCGGGATCCCGTTCTCAATCCATCGTACGGCTCTTGATGCTTTTGTGACTCGAGATTCGCACTCACGACCAATCATCTACCTACCGTTGATGGCCACACTACCTGCCTCGGGATCCGTTCTCAAATCCATCGTACGGCTCTTGATGCTTTTGTGCCTCGAGATTCGTACTCACGACCAAATCACAACCGTTGGCTTGCGTCTCACGCAACCCTCACCTACTAACTATACTAAAGCCCATTCCTCTTCTGCTTCTCAACCGAAAGAGAGAGAGAGAGAGAGAGAGATGAAGCAGCTCTGGGCTCTCCCTCAGGGCGGTGGTCGCCGGACGGCGAGCTTCCGATCATCGTCGGCGACGGCGCAGGGCGATGGAGCAGGTGGAGGTGGAACCGAAACGCCGTTGAAATCCCCCGGCGCGATGTTCTGGATCGCACTCCATGCACTATGTTGCCTCATCAGCCTCGTCCTCGGATTCCGCTTTTCTCGCCTCCTCTTCTTCCTCCTCTTCTCCTCCCCTGCCCCAATTCTCCGCGCTACGACCACCACGACGACCACGACCACCACAACGCACACGCAGACCCAAACCCTGACGATCTCTCTGCCTACCACCTCGTCGCAGGCTTTACCGGTCGTGAACAAGTCCGATCCTGCCGCCAGCCGCGTTGTCGTCGGCCGCCATGGCATTCTCATCCGTCCATGGCCGCATCCCAACCCTACTGAAGTCATGCGGGCGCATCGCATCATTGAGCGTGTCCAGCACGAGCAGCGCTCGCAGTATGGCGTCAAGAACCCTAAACCCGTCATCGTGATCACTCCGACCTATGTCCGGACCTTCCAGGCGTTGCATCTTACTGGCTTGATGCATTCCCTCATGCTCGTCCCTTATGATCTCACCTGGATCGTCGTCGAGGCAGGTGGTGTTTCTAATGAGACGGCTACCCTTTTGGCGAAATCCCAGCTCCAGATCGTGCACACTGCCTTCCCGGAGAAAATGCCAGTGGAATGGTCTGATCGGCATAGGATGGAGGCTCGGATGCGGCTTCATGGTTTGAGGTTTGTTCTTGAATTTGTTTATTGTTTCTTGTTTTGGTATTCTGATCTGATTAGAGTTTTGATGGAATTAGAATTGTGCGAGAGCGGAGATTGGATGGAATTGTCATGTTTGCGGACGACAGCAATATGCACAGTATGGAGATGTTTGATGAGATCCAGTCAGTGAAGTGGATGGGTGCTTATTCAGTTGGTATCTTGGCGCATTCCGGAAATTCAGAGATTGGGGTGAAGCCCGAGGAGATTGATGTAGGGGAGGAGAAGAAGAACTCGCCATTGCCTATTCAAGGACCGGCTTGTAACTCGTCAGGGCATTTAATAGGATGGCACACTTTTAATTCTTTGCCGTATGCTGGGAAGAGTGCGACTCTTGTCGGTGATGGGGCAATGGTGTTGCCAAGGAAGTTGGAGTGGGCTGGTTTTGTGTTGAATTCAAGACTTGTGTGGAAGGATACGGAGGAGAAGCCAGATTGGGTTCGGGATCTCGATACAGTTGATAAGGGGGAGGAGATTGAGAGCCCGTTGGCTTTGGTAAAGGATGCTTCTTTCGTTGAGCCTCTTGGCAGTTGTGGGAAGAAGGTGCTTTTGTGGTGGCTTCGTGTCGAAGCTCGTGCTGACAGCAAGTTTCCACCAGGGTGGGATTTATGAACCTTCTCTATCTGTTACATTCTTCTTCTCCTTTCCATTTACTCTGCATGCTATTGTATACTCAATAGGTTTTGCATTTCACATTATTTGCATTTATGGTATATGGCTTGTGTTTTGTGCTGGTTTTAGCTATAGTGAGATATAAAATTATTAATACCTATAAGATCTGGGTGATTGTATGACGGATGCTTCTGCCTTGCATTTGGTAAGTGCTAAGAATGAGCTTTTCAGTCTTGGATATGCTTCTTGTTTGTTTTTTTGAACAAAACTTTATGTCTTTGGAAACCATGCAAGGTGAACAATTATGGTAGACATGTAGGAGGATTGTGTATAAGTTGTTAGGCGGTTGACACAACTAAGTGCCCATCTTTCTTTATGCAATTTATCAGTTAAATTATTTATCATGTCTATTCAGAAGGCCTTGTACTTAATTCTCTAATCTTTAAACCACATCTCTTCATAAACATTTAGTGAGAATACTAGAGCATTGTAAACCAAAAGAGGAAAAGACTACTGTATTATTAATCTTCATAAGTTAGACTGTTTAACTGGTGAAACTTATATGATCATAAACATCTTTAATAGAAAAATATGTTCTCAATGCCCTGTAAATGAGTATGGTTGCTAAATAATATGCTATTTAAGATTTTGATCCAAATGCTTGCAACTAAGGTTTAGATCACGCCTTCACAATGAAAATTTTAATAATATGCAAAAGTATGATTACAGCCCAACCGAGAGAAATGAATATGTTGAAGCAGTTAAATTGTAGACAAAGGTAGGTATTTGATTTGATTTAGTTATTTAACACCTCACAGTGATTCATATTCACAATGATTATTTTGTCCACTATAAAGGGCAAGTAAGGTTCTTAATTGCAGACATAACCTTGGGCTACGGTCAGGTAATTTTATCTAATGTGCTACATGTACTTTTGTTATTTATTAGTCATTCTAGTACTTGCACCAAGTTTTTGAAGCCACTTTAAAAAAAATTTTATTTGTTCTCCTTGTTTGAACATTTAGATTTGGTCTTTTGATATGCTAGAGACATGGATTTTTAGGCAAACTCCAGAATATTTCACTCTGTGATATTTAGATGCATCAATCACATTTCTTGTTTATTTTCATGCAATGTGATGAATGGTGTGGAAATACTTTTCGTGCATCAAAGAGAAGGTGCGGTATGCCTTGACACTAGTTTGAGAATATATTCATATTGTCAAAGAAGTCATGGACTTGCTCTCTTTCAATACTTTTGAAGGTTGTTTGATATGTTATGATACTTGTATTTTGGAACTCTGCATGTTATTAATTTAGCAGCTACATTTGTATTGAGTCTTTGTGAACGTGAAGATCGGTTTGTGATAGTGGATATTCTTAGCTAGGAACTGCCTGCAACTAATTTATCTGAAAGCTAATGCCACATCATGAGTCATTTCCACTTTTCTTATGTTACGACAACAGAGTGCTCTTGTTATTTTCCCACATATCCTTTTGACTGACCCTGAAATAAATATGCCTTAAGCAATCAAATTTCATGAGTAAAAACTATTGACTGTTGCTGGAGCTGGTAAATATTTGTTCTATTTCTTTATGTTTCTCTCTGAATGATTTTAGTGTTCTTTCTGTTGTGAGTTTCTCTATTGAAAATTACATGATGTAATATAAACTTTATTTTTGGAAATTTAGGTTTAGAGAAAACGGTGTGGGTTTAAAGATTAGTTTTTTAGAGTTCCTTGATTTCTTGTCATTTATTCCTTCTTCTTTATGGGAGGAAGGCTAATTTTTGTAAAGGGTACACGAATGTTCAAACTTATCTGGAGGATGTGGAGTACAGGATTGTTCAATTCTAGATAGGATCATATAATTGTGCTTTTTGGTGATACCAATATACCATTGATATGGTTACCATTTTGATATAACTGTGTAAAGAAGATTGTGTCAAAATGATGTTTCAATTATTAGAAAAAACTAACGGAATATATGTGTGTGTGCGCGCACTTGCAGGTCAACAGAAGGTCACCCCATACCTTCTCAAAGCGCATTAAGAAGAGATGGGGTGACCTTCTGTTGATCTTCTTGTTTTTAGTCTTTGTTTTTGTGTTTGGCCTGGATCATGGTTCTTTGTGTTGTTGCTTGCAATTCAAGGTTTTTTTGGTGAATCCTTCTTTATGTGGGTCTTTTCTTCTTTTATGGTAAAGCTGATCTTCTGCAGCTTGTCTTGTACATTTAGCTCCTTAGTTATTGGTGTGCATGTGCACTGCTGTTATGCAATGTATGAATTGGTGTGGGATCAATGATAAACTTCTTAGTCATCCAATGATTACAATTATAAATTTTGATACAGTTAGTATACCAAAAGACATGGCTGCATGACTGCGCTCATGTGAATGTTATGCGCTTGTCATTTGTAAATCTACATCTAGAACTGCTTGATCCAAATCTGAACTTGGGTGCTTTCGCTTGGATCCACATAACAAAAAGTGCCGTTTAACCCTCCCTATATCTGTTGAAGTTTTCTAGTTCCTAGAGGAATTGCTTAGTTTGTACCAAAGGGGTGAGTTACTCATCTTGACTGATTTGTTGCTGACTGCAAAACCTCTTGAGATCTCCCTGATTGTGCAAAGCTTAAATTCCGTGGTTGTCTCAAGTGCAACCTTGCAGCATTGTCTATGGGTTGATTGTTCTTTCCCTCTTTACCTCTTCCTTTCTTAGGCAATGAACATTCAAAATAAGATGTATGCTACAATATCAAATCCCTCCATCTCCTTACTCTTCATATGATTTCATTTACCTTGGGCAATTGGTAGGTTAGAAATAATAGAAAATGAATTACTTTGTTCCATTTTTGTCTTCTGCTAGCTTTATGGTTGAATTAGGAAGTTGTGGTTCAACTTTTTTAAATAATGTTTGTCATCTCTTATTGAATCTTTTGCTGTTCCTCTTTGTATAGAAAATTAGATGATTGATTTGATATTTGAGTAATGAAGACTATGCACTCGTTTCTTAGTTCCTTTGCCCTTGTCAGAAGATGGCAAACTTTTTTGAGTTTCTGATTTCAATCCCCTGACTCATGATGTTGCTTGTATTTGATACATTTTGAAAGCATGAGTTTTTAAGTCCATTTTTTCACCTGTTTAATGTGATTGAGTATCACTTACCTTGTGCTAGATTTTTCTCTCTTGCAGTCTCTGTATAAGTCTTCAAAGACATGTTATTTATATTTGAGTTGAGAAATTTCAGTTGCTGTGAAATTCAAAAGTTTGAATAAATTTGTGCACCCTTATTGTGTTGATCTCCTCCAAAATAGGATCTAAAGGTCAATAGACTAAACTCGAAATGCTGTCAACTGTAGGTTTGGAAATGGTGTTCCCAAAACCACCATCTTTTGAATTTTTTGTTTTCCCAAAGATAAATACTCTGAATAATCTGTGACAACGCTCATCTACTTCAAATATTTATTCTTTATTACTAATTAAGTAATTAGTGTTAAATCATAATGGTTGTTCTTCATATTATATCAGTTACAATCAATTGCATACATTCAGTAGTATGTCTTAGTCATGTTACTTGTTTTTGCCTATATTGATATCTTAAAGTATCTTTTTAGCAGTTGCATATGATTCATGCAGAAATCAAGTAGTTTTTTTTTTTCTCTTTTGGTAATTTATCAGCATTGTATCAGTTATGATACATTGCTTACAATCATTTTAGTCCCATTATTTTATTTTTTTTGCCTATATTGATATCTTGAAGTATCTTTTTAACAGCTGTATATGATTCATGCAGAGCACTTCTTCTAGTCAGTTGGCTGTTGACATGTCATTATGTATTTTTATGTTTTAAATTATTGTCTGATGCTCATTCACCATTGACTTTACTAATTTCTTTCCATCAAAATTATATGACAAAGTTTGCAGATAGTGTTGATGTTTTACTTTGACTAATAATTATTTGTCTACATGCAGGTGGGTGATCAACCCTCCTCTGGAAATCACAGTCCCTGCAAAGCGAACACCATGGCCCGATGTGCCTCCTGAAATTCCATCTGAAACACAAGCAGACAAGCATCCTTCAAAGGTTGTTAGATCATCCAGATCAAGGCACAATTCTCGCAGTAAGAGAAAGCATGAAATACGGCCAGAAAAACAAACTTCAGGAACAACTCAGACTCAAGCGAATTAAGACCCCGTGTATACTACCGCACTGAAATATCTTCTACTTCTTGACAGGATCCATCCGGATCAAGTACTGTCTCTATACCATACTTGTCGATTAACTTTATCAGAAGACCGTCAATAAGGAGCTTTCTGGGGTTTTTTAATTTGCTGAGAAGCCATTCGAGCTGAAGATACCAGTAAAAAAGTCCAAATTCAGACTTCTTTTTTTATTTTTTTCCTTTTATTTTATTTTTTTGGGTTGGAGTTCTCATCTGTAGATGGTGTTTATGACCATGTTTCGATGATGTGATGAGTTTTATATAGTTTGAAATGTATGATGTTGTATTCAGTTTGTTTATTAAAAATTGTTGATGAAATGGTACAGGCTGGTGAAAGCAAGCACTTCATCTTCCCTTTTTATTTTTTTATTTTTTATTTTTTATTTTTATTTTATGGGATGGGAAGTTGTAACAGTCTTTTCTGATTCATGTTTTATATTGTATGTTGTTATTCAATCTAAAGATACCCAATGAGTTTAGTGTTTGTAGTTATATAATTATTCTGCATTGTTGATTTTCATATTATTTATATTTTTGGTTGGTGACTTTATGAAGAGAGCAGCAGATTGCGAGGGACGTTTAATCTTTTATGTTATTTGTTGAAAGAAATGTAATTGCAACTTATACAAGTAAAGAAGGGTCCAATGTATTTTTTTGTTCTTTTTTCTCCTGTTTTTCCTTCATGCAGGTTTATTTGAATATGATAAAACCTACCCCTCCAAGGTTCTTTTTTCTCCTGTTTAGTATATATTGTTAGGGGATGGGACAGAAAGGGCTGGGGTTCCTTTATTTGATTGAAGTTGTATTTAATTTTTATTGTTTGAATTTACTTTGAAAAACAAAAATTAATACATATTATGAAACTAAACTTTAGGTTGTCATGAGAGAGTATTACTGAAGTTCACATAAAGCACTTTGAGTCAGAATTTTTGGGCAAATACATTCTTGGGTTTATTCATTTATTTATTTTAATTTATTTTATTTAGAGTAAACAAATGTAATGGAAAGGATGCGAACTTGAAAGATAAATTCTTGAAGTCAATCATCCTTAATCACAATCAAGCCCTAAAGAAACTAAAATTCAAATTTTAAAGAAAGCTTGACCCAATGATTATAAAAATAATCATGAACCAAGGTATAAAAAAAGTCTATTCCCATCATTATGAAGAACTAGAATCAAGAATATTGAATGACGCACACAAATACTACTCAAAATTAAAATTAAATTATTAACTTTGACAATTAGTATATTAACATATGGTCTTCTTGGGCGGCGCAATAGATTTTCATAGTGGACCACGTGGTAGAATGCGACCAAAGCAGCTACTCTTAGACAAGCCTAGATTTCATAGGCCTGATAAGTCATATGCGATGGCAGCCAAATCTCCTTTAGCGACTGAGACATCGATAACAGATGTAGGCAACATTCAGTGACGAGGATGGATGACAACTTGTACAATGATGTAGACGGAGTCCCTACAGCCACAGCAGCTCATTTTTTTCAAAAAACACTTATTCCATATCATCACCATCGCACAACGACTGCAGTATAAAATTTGAAGAGAAGAAGATTTCGGGGAGATAGGCCGCCGTGTTCTCATAGCCTTCGGCCAGACCACTTAACTGTCGAGTATAAGCATTTGTTCACTTATAGGAGATGCCATTGTTCAGGCCACATCCTGGCAAAATGCCCCTTACTGAAGGATGACTGACATCCATCTTCCCCTCACCGGAAATGGGTCAGAACACAGAAGTCCCCTGTCCATGCCACCATGCAAAACTTCAGCTCCGGTCGCATCCAAGAAGCATGGTGCCCCCGAAACCCCACTTTCCATGGTGTCTATAGCCATCTCAGAAGACATAAGGAGAGTAAAGAAACAACTTGCTTGGTTTTCCATTGCTTCAACTCTTACTGGTCAAACATTGGAGGTGGCTCTTTTGGAAGGCCTTTCAGACATTTTTGGGTCACAGATCCTGAAAGTAACCCTTTTGCTAATCGGCAATTCACCATATCATTCAAGACAGAGAAAGGCGCAAGACGGAGGAGCTGAGCCCTTTTCATCTTACGGGGAAACATGGCCCTTGCTCGATTAGCCTTGCTATGTGTTGCTAGCTCGCTATACCCTACAACGTATTGGATAAAGTTAACAAATCTACCACTCCATTGCTAGAGCCATGCATCCATTCTCAAGATTGTGCAACCTATGGGTGATTTTATTAGAGTTTAAAGTATCGCTGGAGTGACTCTCAAGCATGCTTATGCACTTGTTCATATCCGGCATTTGATAAAGCTTCCGCACAAGTTAGAGCTATATATATTAGAACTCAATAATCCTTGTTATCCCTGATATTTACTATCCCTCATACTGTCTCCGCGTGGAGGAGAAAGTCCCTACCGTCTATGTTGTGAACCAGACTTCACCCAACCACATATAGCTTCACCTAACCACCTCGGAAGTGGCTTTACTATGAATGAGACTTCACCCAACCACCCAGAAGCCAACCTGGGACAACAAAGGTAAAGTCCCGTTGATTTACTCTGATGACCAACGGAAGATGAAGTCTATTTGACGACAACTGGTTAAGCACAGCTCCCACCCATTGTCACAGACGACCACAAGTCGAGCACAGCTTTCTTGCCCACAGTTCGAGCACGGTTCCCTTGGCCTTCTTAAAGTGGTTGAACCAAGCTCCCACAGTCTTCCCAGCTATAACATGCCGACGACAACCGCGATGCCAAAATGGACAATTGGTCCATTGGAGTAGCGTCAATCTAGCGGTCCAACCAAAGATGTGGCTGACAGGACAGGAGGAAAGGTTCAAACTGACATATCCTGCAATTCCTCCGAGCTCTGTGAGTACGACGCTGACAAAAACACTGACCTTGTATGATGACTTGGATCCAGTTAAGATTCATCCATAACGGAGAAGTCTTTTACTGAAGAGGCACATTGTTGCTTTTCTAAGAAACACATGCAAAATAATCCAATCTTAAAGTATTCTCATCCCAACAATCTTAGAATGGATGAGATTGAAGATGGTAACTTACATGATAAAACTCATGCACAACTCACGGTTGAGATTAAATTTCCCTAAAGCCAATCTTAACATTCCACAAAAGGTGGAGATTCTTAATAACCCATCACGAACCCAGGAACAAGCTCCTAACTACACAGAAAGAAAAGATCTTGTAACTAGCATAAAAGTAGCTCCAAACGATTCTTGTCCTCACAATCCTCCAACTCAACTTGGTATAGGCAAGTTCATGGGGGGATCAAACTCGAAAATCTAAGCCAGCTTTCATGATAAAAATTGCTATCATGAACTTAATCAAGCAAAAGTCCTTAGCCCTCTTGAGTCAAATTTAATAAAACCATCGATCCGGAATTCATGTATTGCTCCCGCTTCTCCCGATCCTTCTAGAGAGGAGGGACCTCCGCTCATTAAGGAGCTCCCTCCCCATTATGAGTGGAATCTCCAAGATGGCAAATGGGTTTTAAAGCCAACCAAGCCTTTGCCAAATTCAGTTCCCACTCAAGGGAATAAGAAGAGTAATACTATACAAGAGAAGCAAGACAATTTTCCTCAAGCTTGGAATTCAATTAGGGATGGCAACGAGTAGGGTAAGGGTATGCCAAAACCCTTACCCGTACCCGTAACCCCTATCTCATACCCGTACCCTTACCCGTACCCTTCAGGGTAAAAAAAATCATACCCTTACCCTTACCCGCAGGGTACCCGCTTATCCATTGTTCAAATTATCGAATTAAATTTAAATAATAATAAAAATAAATTAATTATACATTATATTACAATCTTTAAACACATGTCCATAAATTCAAAATTACAAGTTAATATATATTTGTTTATCTTAAATTATATAATCACATAAAAATGACATTTATTTAGGACTCAATGGTAACTCTACCTTTTGTTTTGTTCATGTTTAACTATCTTGATTTTTATTTTAAATTTTTTCATATATCTACTATTTATATTTTATATAGCTTCAAATTATATAAATATCTAGTAAAAATTTTTGAATATAAAAAAACATTATAAGTAATTCTCATAAGTTATATCCAATTGATTTTTTTATTAGTATCTTATTTTTTTCAGGGATGTTCTTATAATTTATAGAATAAATTATTATAACATTATTTTTTTATATTTGTTTATTTTTAAAATTTAATTATGATTCTTAATATATATCTAAAAATTTAATTTTTGATAATATTATCAAATATAAATATAGAAATTAAATAAAATTTAAAATAATATATTTAAGAGAATTTGAAGAATTATTTTTCAAATTAATCACCATGAAAAATAGATATTGAGTAAATTGTGAGTAAATGTTTAATTTTCATAAAAAAATTATATATATATATATATATAGGGTATATGATGAGGAGGGTTTTACCCGACTGCACGGGTGAGGGTAGGGGTAGGGGCAGTAGCCCTACCCGACCCGTACCCGCTCAAAAACTAACGGGTAATACCCTTACCCGTACCTGTACCCGGTCAAAGAGGGTAATACCCTCTTTGACCGGGTACGGGTACGGGTATACCCATCGGGTAGGGCTACAAATTGTCATCTCTAAATTCAATAGTCTCTACCACCTTAGATGTTTTCTCTGTTGATCCCTAATTTCCAAGAAAGTGAAGAGTGGAGAGCAGAAGAAGAAGTTGCAAAAAAATTTTAAAGAAGAGGAATATGTAAATCTTACCAATAACCAAGCTTTTACTGATGCACAAGAAAAAAATGATCATAATTTGCAAGACTTGAAACAAGACTTTGCAAAAAGACTCAAGCAGATGTTCTCTGATTTCACCACCTCAACAGAGTCAATAGACAAGTGAAAACCTCCTCCAAGACCGGTTCCTAGAGTAAGGAGAAGCAAAAGACTGAAGAAGCCTTCGAATCGGTGGACTGAGGAAGTTGGGTTTGTAGTACCTACCTTGAAATCAGCTAAGAAGAGGGGCACTGACAACCAGCCCCCAGATGATACCACTTCTGCCCCTCTTCTCATTTTTGAATGGTCAAATGCTCAATTAGATAAAAGGAAGCAATGCATGCAGCATTTCCTTTGATGAATCCAAACAACATAAAATTGCTTTCTTTGATAAAATTCAGTCTTTTAGAAACTAATCAAACAACACCAAAAAAGGGCACTGCAGAGACAGCTTAGTTAGTCCGCACTTAGGGTCAAATCACTTCTTTTATAAATAACATTACATGGAATGTTAGGGTTTGGGTGGACTAGAAAAAAAATTCTTAGTCAAAAGACTTCCTAAAGATACATTGTGTGGGCATTTGTTGTATGTAAGAGTCTAAGCTATAAGAGGTGTCCCAATCCTCTTGAAAATCTATAAGCAGCTCTGGTTTAGACCAATTATATTTCTCCCCTGTACAACGAAGCTCAGGAGGTATGATTATTGGTTGGAATAGCTCACTTTTAAAAGGAAGGATTATCCATGTGGGTAATTTTTTTCCTTTCTATGGAATTTCTTAATGTCGCTACCCAAAAACCTTGGGTGTGCACCATAGTTTATGGGCCCTAACATCCTGGCCCGGAAACCAACTTTTTTGGAAGAGATAAGGACTTGACATACACAACTCCCTTGGGTTGATCTGTGGAGATTTTAACTCAATTTTTATGCAAGATAAAGAAAACACAGGCAACCCCAATCTTCTTGATATTCATCACACTCGGAATCTTCTAAGAGATTTTAAGCTGCTAGAGCCACCTTTCTTTTGTAGAAAGTTCACCTGATCCAATGGGCAAGCTGATCCAACTTAGGTGCATTTCGATCGTTTTCTTGTCAACATAGAATGGTTCACAAGCCACCCATTAGAGTACGACAAAGTAGTTTGCCTAGGTTAGGTTCTAACCACACACCTACTCGACTTGAATCTAGAGATCATTAATTTAACCGAAAGAATTTTATATTTGATAAAATATGGTGCCAGGATACTAGTATACAAGATTTGATTAAAACCTGGTGGAATAAAATTTCATCAACAAAGTGTGGGGTGTTTGTGCTTGCGAAGAAGCTCATACATCTCAAATGTAAATTGCTCCATTGGGAAAAGGTCAATTTTGGATCCATTAAACTTAAAAAACTCATCCCTTCTTAACATCATAGAAGCCCTAGACATAACCAAAGAAACAAGGAGACTTACTCCTGAGGAGACAGTTCAGGATGCTGAACTATGCATCGCCTTAGGTACTCTTCTATAACAAAAGCATATCTATTGGAAGAAATGGTCTAGATTGAAATGGATACAAGAGGGGGATAATAACACTAAGTACTTCCATGCGATGGCAAATGGGGGATGAAACAAGAACTGTATTCCCCGCCTAATCGACGAAGGCCGTCCGATTGAGGGAAAAGAGGAAATCATGAGACTTTTGACTGAGTACTTCAAATTGCAATTTAGGACGAAATGTGACCTCATGGTCACCTTACTAAAGGATAATGAAAAAATTGACCTTACCCATCCAGACTCCCCTATCACTGCAGAAGAGATAAAGAGTTCCACCTTCAACTTGGGTGTAGATAAAGCATTCAGTCCGGATGAGTGCCCTCTATTTTTCTTCCAAAAATTTTGGTCAATGGTTGGTCAAGATTTAATCAACTTAGGTGTAGATTTCTCTAATGGGGGCTGTGATTTGGAGAGAATCAATTTTGCCTCTATCGCCCTATTCCCAAAACAAGACAACCCTAAGAATCCAAATGATTTTCATCCCATCAGTCTTATAAACTCATCTCTTAAGATTCTCTCAAAAGTCCTTACCTCTTAAAGATTGACATCAATCTTATTTAATCAACATTGGTAGACACCACATAATCCGCCTTTATCAAGAATCATTGCATCTTGGATAATATAGTCATTGGAAGAACTGATTTTTAGTCTTTACAAACACAGAATTCTTGGTTCCGTAATCAAAGTTGACTTTGCGGAAGTTTTTGATATGGTGGATTGGAACTTTGTGCTAGAACTATTACATGCATATGGTTTTGGGCCAAAATGAATTGGTTGGATTAGACTCATACAAGTATCCTCAAAAGCAAACTTCTTAGTCAATGGATCCCAATGTGGATTTGTGAGATACCATAGGGGTTTGAGAGAAGGAGACCTCTCTCTCTCTCTCTCTCTCTCTCTCTCTCTCTCTCTCTCTACTGTTGTTTGTTCTAGTTTTGGACATCCTCAGTGCCATGTTCGATCATGCCCTAAAATCTTGAATACTGTATGAAGTCCCACTAAGAGATCTCGGGAAAATGTATCACTTGCAGTAAGTGGACGATCTTCTAGTCCTAACAGCAGGAGGGATAGAGGATTTGAGAATCATCAAGCCCATTTATACCTTTTTTTAAGGTATGTCTAGTTTGGCCATCAACTCTCAAAAGACAAGCATTTATGATGTTATTCCTGGCCAGCAATCAGACAACCATCTATCACTCACCCTAAACTGTAATAAGGGGGGTTTTTCCAATACCTAATCTAGGATTGGGGCTATTCCTGGGCAGCAATCAGACAACCATCTATCTTTAACTTGGAAAAACTTTTAACCTAGCATTACTTGGCAAATAGTGGTGGAAAATATCAAATGGAATCTGGTGTGGAGCAAAAGTCATATAGATTAATTACTTTCAAATTCCTACTTCATGGAACCTCCATAGTCAGCCACCTAAAAGGAGATTGTTTTTCTGGAATGGAAATTCTTAGCTACCTACCTATCTTTAGATCTTCTATCTCCCACGATATTCAGGATTGTGGTGCGACCCTCTTTTGGTTTGATAAATGGTTGAATAATTGTGCACCCTGTTTTCTTTGGCCGTAGTTGTTTGGAGCTTCACGACAACCCTTTGGATCAATACAGTATCTCAGAACTACCTTACAATTTCTCCTATCCCATATAGATCTGATGGTTAGAAAGAATTATTAGGTTCTCAACACTTGTGCAAGAATCCCATAATGGTAAGGGGTTTCATTACCAAATCCATCTACATTTCATCAATCACGGTGGTACTATCTGCTCGTCAACCAGACTGATCTGGAAAGGGGTTTGTCCAAGGAAAATCAATCTCTTCAACTCGACTGTCCGGGACAATTGAATACTCACCCTGGGAAATCTAACAACTAGACGAAGTAATAGATCGCCAACTACTACTTGTGTGCTCTGTCATGCGGGGATCGAATTAATGGATCATCTTTTCCTCAAGTGCCCTTTCGGTGATTGCTTCTAGAGCTACTTTACCCAGACTTTTAGAATTCCTACCCTCCTGACTCTATGAAGGATTGTGGGGCTCATGGAAACCCTAGCTTTCCTCAATCCTCGAGAATATTGGGGATCTAATAATTAGGACATCATCTGGAACATTTGGTTAGAATGGAATGCACGTATTTTTTATAATCATTTTTCTTCGTGCTTATCAATTATTATTAATGTCATTCATATGTTGCTTTCTTGGATTGGTGCAGCTCCAGATACCATGAAGGCGAGATTGGAGGACTCGGTTATTACAGCCAAATACAGCCTTAGAGTTTATAGGGCATCTTATAGAACCGGGAGATGATTCTAAGAGGGCTACCTAAACAATTGTCGTTTCTTTGTTCTCTTTGGTCATGTTGTTTTTTGTGTCCTTATTGTACCTTATCTATTTTTTCATTTTTAGCAGTCTTTTTGTGTCTGTACTCTTTAAATCCACTCTTAGTGGATTTCTTTTTTGTCTTTTGTTTATTTTTATTGTTGTACTTTTTATTTACCTATTGTTTTAATATATCGTGATTTAAACACTTTTTCAAATATATATATACATATATATATATATATATATATAAGATTATAATTTAATTAAACAATTAAATTTTATTAAAAGAATTAGTGTAACAATATCTAACCAAATTTGGGATGTTCACTTGAAAATTGAGAAATGAGAATTATGGGATAAACAAATCCAATGGACCCCAGCTCCCCTTACAAAACCTGGATTTAGCCCCATCTATTCTGACCATTTCACTTGGCTAATTTTAGCCTTTCTTGACCTCCTTTTTATCTCTTCATGTTTTTCTCCCCAACATATGCACCTCTACATGATCTCTCAATTAAATATACATCCTGTAAAAAAACCCAACTTTGACTCATATATATTTACACACAACATATATGACCCGTCAATATTAACAATTAATTTCTTTTACATAAATATCCATAAGGGTTCCATTTGTAAAATCTTAGTTTTGAAGTGGTCCATCCATTCCACATATATATATATATATATATATATATATATCTTCATAATGCAATTCCAGGTTTTTTAAGGGTATGCATGCAAAAAGAATTTATAAAAAAAAAAATCCCCAGCCACTCATTCTTTCCGACTCTTTAAACAAACCACTACTAGACTAGAGACATATACACACACATAAATATATAGAGATTATTATAAGTTTGGGGGCATTCACCAAAACTTATTAAAATGAAACAAATAAATAAATAAAACAAAAGTGATAAAAGACAATGGGAAGACTAACAGATAAACAAACAACCCACCAAGAAAGGGGACCATGCAACTTAATCTCAAGACAAAGAAGAATACAAAAAATAAAAAATAAATAAATAAAAAGAATAATAATCCATAAAACAAATAAAGAAAACAACAAATACCAATAACAAAATCCTTCCAAAAAATCAAAACCTGGAAAGACAACAGAGGCTACAAAACACAAGTAATTCAAAGACTAAAATCCAATCTTTCACCTGCTTTTGTTTTTCTCTCTTCTTTTTTTCTTATAAGACCATGTCAATACCAAACTTTGGACTACTGAAAGCCTGAAACAGTCAAATACAATGAAAAAGTTCTCACCTCTTATTTATTTGTTTTGTGCAGCTGATGTTTACTCTTGTTTTCATTTCATTGAACACTGCAATAAAAAACATATATATATATATATATATATATATATTAGAAAATTTTGCATATATACCATCATCAAAAAACATATTTATTAAACATCCAGGAACAGATGGTAAAACAGTATTTATTCATTATGTATGTACACAAACATGAACACTTGTAATGGGTACATGCAATGCAAATTTCCAAAATATTATTAGCAACAACAAACAATTAGCACCAATTGATTATAAAGATTAAACAATGAAAAAGTTGAGGGTTTTAGCAGGAGGATATCATTTCAGCTACCATCCACTTAAATTCATTTTGTGGCCCCTAAAACTGAAAATTTTCCAACTTCCAATAGTTAAATCTCTGCAGCCACTAGCCATTCATATCTTCTAAGCAGTCCTAGACATATGTTAAAATAATCATTAAAACAATTTGATAGGTTAAACAGCTTTAATATACAAGAAATGATGAAATATAAAAAGACTTAACATGCTACCATGAAATTACAACAGATTGTTTGCAGTAAGTTTCATGATCTAAAAAAAAAAAGATTTCAATGTTTAATCTTTGTGTTTAGCATTCCTGGACATAAAATAGGCTTAAAAAAATGATAGATCACATTCTTTAGTGTACAAGAGATCATACAAGATTGTTTGCAGGAAGGTTCACAATTGAAAAACTTAGATTTCCGTCTTTAATCTGTGCTTATCATTCTCCGGCATATAAAATGAGAATAAAAAAATGAGAAGATGAACAAAATGAAAATACTTGAGCATGTTAGATGTCAACTCAACAAACACAAGTAGGGTTTCAAAAACATCTCATCATATTGTTTGCAGGAAAATTCATAATCAAAAACAAAATCATATTTAAACTCTGCAACCGGAAACCATTCATACTACTCTGCAGTTGTCAATATGTAAAATGGGCGTAAAAAATAATAGATTACATGTTTGGGCAACAAGCAAGGGTAAGAAATCTAAACCTAAACCACCCCGAGAGTTGGCATTTTATTTCCCTCCCCACTGTCAGGGGATTCGATCATGTGGTTCTTCCACATTTCTCAGAAATAAAAATTTTAAAAAAAAAAGAAATCTGAAACTAATTGAAAATGTTCGATGCCAGTTTCATAAACACAATTTCTGAAGAGATAACAGCATATTGTTTTCAGGAATTTTTACAAACAAATATTTCCATGTCTAATCTCTGCAACTACTAAACTTTATCACAATATAAACAAGGAATAGTAAAAATTCAGAAACTAATTGAGCATGCTAGATGTCAGCCCAATAAAAAAATACAGAGCATATTTGCGGTAAATTAGATAATTTAAAGCATACATTTTCATATTTAATCTCTGCAGCTACGCCCATTCTTGTTTCCTACTAATCATTAACATATAAAACATGAATTAAAAGCGATAGGTTACATGCTTTAGCATACAAGAAATGGTAAGAACTGGAGAACAAATTAAACATATTAAATTTGCATTCAATAAACAAATGAAGCTACAAGAAATGGTATATATATATATTTTTTTTTAATTCTAGTTTCATTCAATCAAACACAAGCCATGACCACTAAAGGCAGCAGAGATTCAATCTTAAACAGAGAAGAACAGGTATAAATTTTGAAAATTCTGCATCTAGATGTCATAAATTTCATGAAGACTATTCTCCTGGCATTCAGTTCATGAAAGACTAACAAAAAATAATAAGTTTTGGAGGACTGATGTCATGCCCTGGCCTACAGTTCATGGAAACTACAAAACCAAGAAAAGGTCACCAATCAAAGTCCAGCAAAAACAACAATATAATTTTCATGATCAAATTCACAAAGGAACATGTATTCAAAAGCTGTCTCCAACTGGAGCCTTATCGTTGAGTGATGGACACAGGCATGCCCCGGTATGCAGAACCAAAAAAGAGTACAAGTTGGACTAACATTGGGGAAGAAACGAGATCAGTATACATATATTCTTAACAATTCCATCTTCCAGAAGATAAATAATGAATTTTCAGGATCCACATATTATAAATGAAATATCCACAGCCAAAAAAATAAAGTCATGGGACAAACACAGAAATCTTCAATTTACAATAGTAAATTTGCATAGTGGCATAAGTTGACAGAACTATGGTCAAAAAATTTCAGGGGAAGACCGTCTTTTCCCCGATTTATTTTCACAATTAAGTAGGAAAGTATAAGACTGCCAAACCTTCACAATATTAGTCACCTGCATCATAAGATTTACATAATTTAATTTGTGATCTCAACATTTACAAAGCTGTCATTAAGAATGAAAGTCACCAAAGAAAAAACATCCAATAAGGTCTCCATAAAGCAAGGGAGGTCACTTGTCTTCCCTATTCATCTGATGATCACCTATTCACCTGAAGTAAACAATGCCACCCTAGATATTCTTTTCATAACGACATACACTTTCTATGAAAGAGCAGTTTTGTTATATCATTATTCTAGCATATAAATCCTAAAGGGATCTTCAAGTATCAAGTGTGTTACCTGAATAACAAAATTTCTCAGCCATCAGTCATGTGCCTTTCCAAATGCAAATTATGCAATATGATTTTGATGGCAGAGGTAGCCATGTTAACTCAAAAGAATACAATCCAGAGCAAGAATAAGTTTTGCATTTACACTAGAAAGAAACTGAAGACTTATTTTCTAAAGCAATGACCATTTGAAGCTCAAAGAGACATCTCTGTGAAAATAATTGACTGCTAACAACATCCAGATTATCCCATTCGAGCCCCAAATACATGCAAAAACAAATTAGTCACAGTACAGAATGAATTCAATTTAAGCTTCATCTAGAAGAGAAAACGAAAGCACACTTTATTAAAACAAACACCAGCATCCAGCATAAACAGGTTTCTTGTAGGTTTTTGGATCTCATCTACACTTAGCAAATGCCAAAAACACTCAAAAGTATGCAATAAAATATACAACTCACATAACCTACTGTCGTAGGGCAATAAAGGTAGGGCAATAAAGATATGTAAATGACGATCAATGATGAGGATGAACCAAACTAAATAACTGTTCCCTACAGTTTCTTTGATTGACTAATAGGCTAATAGCTTTCTATAAGACTTTTCAGTAATTTCAACAATACAAGAGGTATATTAATGGAGTTATCAAGAAAAACAACACATTTGTACTAAATAAAAGAAGTTCCAAATAGAGATGGGCAGAAGAAAATGGTATGCCCATTACACAACAGGACCAATGCTTATTTGTTTCGAAGACTATCCAAGTAACACACATGTAGCCCACCAACTCACCAAGCGGAAGTCAATATGAATGTGTGAGAATGGACCACCACTCATATGATTAAGACATGCCCATTGGACCCACCATAGAAATCAACTAATTTCCATTATAAAGATATAGTATGTTACAGAATAGAAAGTGAAATGATCCAATCGTCATGAATCCCTTAGATTCAATAGTTCCAAAGAAGATGCAACCCATAAACAACTACCGGTCAGAATATTTGACCACCAAGTTGAAAAAGCCTTAACTAAACCCTAGGCATTTCAAGGTGACTTCCCAATAATGATTTCACTATAACACCAGGGGGGAAAATCAAATCAGGGATGTACTATCGTTCTACTCAAATAGTACCATGATAGTGAATGACTTTACACAAACAAATGAGTTTTAAGTAAGATGCTTATTAAGAGTTGTTGGCCAACACACAAATGAAGCAATAACATTTTGCTTTGGATTCTCAAAAAAAAAATTAGATTAACAAAAATGAGACAAGACAATAGGATTAAAAAAAAGGACAAAATGATAGCCCATGTTATCAAAACATCAATAAACTGCCTCAAGTAGATGTTACACCCATATGTATGTTACAAGTTCAACCATTTGTACACCTCAAACTATTATATAAGTGGATGTTCTTCACAAGTTACTTGGTCATTCCAACAGTGAATTATTACAGTTTTCTAAATTTTACGATCTATTTCGCTTATAATATTAGAAAAACAAACGCTATTAAACATTGACTAGCGCAGAAAGAAGGCAACAAAATAGAAGTACATAACTATGTCAGTGCTTCTCACAAGCAAGCATTCTAGATATTTCAAGAAAAATAGTCACAATAATATAACAACTTCCTAGTAGTAATTGCATATCGCAGTCAGTACTCCATCCAACACAACCTAGTTCTAGTTAAGACATAATTTTCTATTCCTACCCTTCTGCAAATCAGATTCTCTAGGGATAAACCAATTTGAATTGGATCGCTTGCCCCTGAAAGCATACAATTAAAAACTACCAAGTTTGTATAAATTCACTTAGCCAATACACAAGACCTCTTCTATCACTTTATCAGTCTGTCAATCGATCTATGTTAAAGAAACTCTTGTGTTAAATGTTTACATAACTCTGGACCATCTAAAACCCATCACAAAGCAAGAGACATATTTTGATTGTTCCAAATCATATCAAAGTCTTTCAAACAGGAATTCTGCCCCCAAGTTGCCATTGCATAGATAACTCGCAGGCATAAGCAAAAGAAAATTTTCAAATACTGCAGCCAATAGAAACTAATAAAACAATATGGAATCATGAATTTCCATTATTAATAAAACTGACCTCATAGCATCTGCTTAGCATTAATAACATGCCCGCATCACGCCAGTTCCTAACAAGTCCAATTGTCATTGCAACTTATACTACACGAAAGATAAATACTCCTGTTAAAAGGATCAGTAAACATGGAACAAAACACTACAAATCAACATTAACTACTCCTCTCAATCACATATAGCAGTGTCAATGAGCCCCAGATTGAGGAAAACAAGCCATCCGAAAATTTCAGCATACAAAGAACCAGTGAATCAAAAAATGTTCACAGACAGGATTTCATGAACAGAGTGGTGTTGCCAACATTAAGCAGCAAATGATCAATAATTTAATATCCAGAAGACAGACATTTATAAAGGCTAAGCTTAAAAGATAAACAGTTACTAAACAAGCAGATAGATATGGAGAGCTTGAAAGTAAACAACACAACAAACATGAGAAGTTTCTTCTCTTTCGAATTTCATGTGTGGTGGCAATTGCTACTACCATGATGCCATTTCCTAAAAACAGAAGTCATAAAATTCCTCGCCTTTGACAGCATTGACCTGCTACTACTGCTGGACGGAAGTTCCATTGCTGCAATCTGTTCAGGTAATCCGAGCATCAACTCTGCACCATTCTCCAACACCCCACTGTCACTGATACTCCCATCCTGCTGCTCTACAGGGCCTACAGCATCCAAATTCACAGCCAATGACCCTCTGCTGGCTCTCAACCAATCGGCCCCCTCAGCCGTCACTCCCTTGCACTTCTTTACCTTCACCTTAACAAGATTAGGGCAACCTTCTGCAAGAGCCTCCATTCCGTGATCCGATACAGGGCACCCCTTAATGCAGAGCTTCTTGAGAGCCATGCACTTTGAAGCAATGCAAGAGATCTCCTGATCCCCAAATGTTTCACTGCCACAAAGAGCTAATCTTTCTAGGTTCCTACAATTGCTTGCAATCAACCCAAGGCTTCGTGCTGTCGGATTGACACCAATCAAGACTAACTCCTGTAGATTAGGGCAACGCTGTGCAACGGCCATCAGACCTTCATCCCCAATGCGATTCGTCTTCCACCCATCAATATGGATCTTGCGGAGCAACCGGCATTTCTCTGCCACCCAAGCCAGGCCGGCGTCAGTGCACTCAGGAGTCTTGACCAAGTGCAGCACCTCCAGATCAGCACACGCAGAGATGGAGAAAAGCCCGCGGTCGCTTACCTGGAGCTTCTCCAAATGGATCTCAACAATCCCAGGGACTTTGGTAGCGATGTCATCAAGAAGCAGGTCCCAGTCTCCGGAGCACCTGAAGAGCTTAAGCGTCTTCAGATTCCGGCATCCGGCAATAAGCGGGCCGAAGCACTGCCCATTGTACAACTCCTTGAGACAGATGCTACGAAGCGAGCCCAGCGGCGACGCCGGGACCAACAGGGTCCCCGGCGTCAGCAAGTCCACGGAGACGCTTGATCGAGAGCTCCTCAAGAAGCGGGCAACCCTTCAGCACGGCATCGATGCCTTTTGACCCAAACGCGCAGGAACCACAAGAAAGCTTCCGAAGCGAAGTGCAGTGCGCCGCGAGCGCGGCCATGCCAGCGTCCGTCAGCGCGCGGCAAGCCCGGATCTTGAGCCGGGTAAGGTTAGGACAACGGAGGGAGATCAAAGCCAAGGCCTCATCGCCGATGCTATCAGAGCGGCGGTCGCACTTGAGAGCAAGCTTTGAAACAGCATCGAAGCGTGAGAAAAGGGAAGGAGCAGCGGAGAGAAGAGCAGCTCGAGCATCAAGAGAGAGGCGTTGCCGGGACTGGCCCTCAACGGCGAGCCATCGCCGGCAAACAAGGGAGCACCGCTTGCGATCGCCGGATCCAAGGGAGTGGAAAACAAGGGCAAGGCACTCATCGGGGAGATCCACAGTGTGGTCACGGTCGAGATCGGAATCGGAGCCGGCGAGCATCGTAGCGGTGGCGGAGAAGGATGGCGGCGGCGAGGGTTTGGGATGGCGAGAACGGGAGAAGGATTGGCCCATGCGCGGTGTGATGAGCCGCGGAGGAGGGAGAGGAAGAGGTTAACGTGGTCCGGCGAAGTTGGCCGGAGACATACGAATTGCGGATCTGAAGAAGAAGAAGAAGAGAAAACGGACGTGAAATTGGAATTCCAAAATGGTTTATTTTTTTGTTATGGGAGGTTTGATACTGAGAATGAGTGTTTATTTATTTTGGTTATTTTGGAAGGCGATTTTTGCAATTGAGTCCTTTGAAGAACTTGTATTCTTGGTCTAGTCCCCGTTTGTTTTTTTTTAAATTATTATTTTTGCTTTTATAGCCTTATGATATGTTTTTATTCAAAAATTATATCTGGTTATATATACGGTTGGACTGGGAGTCAATTATAAATTAAAAGATTTTAAAGTTGAGTATTGATTTAAAAATAAATATAAATATTTTTAAAGAGCGTATAAATAAATAAATATGATTGTATGAGAGTAGAGTAGTAATTATCCAATTTGGAGATTAATAAATAATTTTTTTTATTTTTCTTTAACAATTTTATTGTGTGCAGATAATGTAATATATATATATATATATATATGGCTCAAATTGATTAAAACTTTTTTTAAATTTCTATAATCTTTTATTCTTCTAGTCAACTGTTGATCATCGCAAAAGTTGTGCATGCAAAAAATAAAAAATAAATAAAATTATTACGTACCCATTTAATATAAATGGATAATTATTTATGTATTTATATAAAATTTATATTTATAAAATATTTATATTTTAACCGATTGAGCATTACGAGAGTCGTCCTTATTTATATATTCTTATAAAATTATTTATGTAATATTTTTTTTAAGAGCATACAATCAGCCCCAAATACATAAATAATTTTCTATTTTATATCAGCACATAAATAATTTTTTTTTTTTTGGCCCGCCATAAAATCAAATTACTACAAAAAAACCAAAAATGTATATAAATAATTTTTCTATTTTTTTATAGGGGTATGCAATAATCAAATCCCTACCAAATTTTACAAGGTAATGCAAGCAAATTTGCATTTTTAAGCCATGCAGTCAAAAACTATGTAAGTAATATTTTTCATTTTTATAACGGCATATTAATAATTTTTCTCCCATAGAATCCCTCGGCCAAAAAAAAATAAAATAAAAACAATATATAGATGCAATAACTGATACTTGCAGGGTATGCATGCAAACCCAAAAAAAATCCTAATAACTAATAATAATAATAATAATAATTTAAATAATTTAAATAATTAAAAAATAATATATTTTTTAATATTAAAAAATATAAATAATAATAAAAAGAAGAGTGGTCAAACGGTCAAAGTGTGGCTTGCGCGTGAGTTGGGTTGGTCATGACTCGTGAGAGAGAGTACGTAAAGATGCGTGCATTGACGTGCCACTTAACGCATTCCATACGCGCACCCAATTCCCATCAAGGTTGTCGCAGCTCGGGACCGGGCCCGGTTCAATCGGAAAAAATCGGGAACCGGCTATGTAGGCCGCAGAGTACCCCGATCGACTCGGGATATTAAAAACTCGGTGTAACCCGGTGACCCGGGCAGTTCAATCGGGAACCGGTTGACCCGTACGGTCAATCGGGATCATAATGTTTAATTTTTACATTATTTAATAATTTATTATTATTTTCTCATTAAAAATTACAAAATCGTGTATATTTATTAATATTAATTTATAATCAATAAATAGAATTACAATATATATATATATATATATATATATATATATATATATATATATATCATAAACATACCAACAAAAATTAACAACAAAAATTAACATTTATAAATAAAATATATTAATGTGCTATGTAAATACTTTCTAAAAATTTAATTTATTAAGAAAATAAAACAATAAATGAGTATAATTTTATTATAAAAATATAAAATTAAAGTATTCTAATTAAATAAAAAATATAAGAAAATTTAAAACAAAATAAAAACTCAATTGAGATATAAGAATTAGTGAATTAAATTTCTTATTTATTTTAACAAAATCACCAATAAACAAATAAATAAATAAATAAATAACATCGAGAGAAGTTCGATAATTATATATTAATATATTAAATTTGTAAATATTTAAAAAATGTAAAAATAAATGACATAATTAGAAAATTCTACTGTATATAACGTCATTTATCAATTTAAATATCAAATTTGAGTATGTTTTTATAATATAATTATGGGTTTAATATTATATTTGCTTATTATTAATTATTATAATATTTTTTATATTTAATTATTGACCCCGGTTCAACCCCGGTTCGATCCGGTCGAACCCATTGACCCCTGACCCCTGGGCTTAGCCGGGTCATTGTCCGGGCCGGGTCTGACAACCTTGATTCCCATGCGCCATCCCAATCTTTTATGTATATATTTATATATATATAAATATACTCCCATCCCTAGATTACTGAACGAAATCCCTTTTTTTTTACTGATCACTGTATATTTCCAGTAGAGTATATATAAAAGGATGTGGTAATCTAAGTCCATACCTAAATTACTGTTCTTTAAGACATTTAATTATAACCATTAGATCATTATCCAATGCATGTTTGTTACGTACTCCTTCTGTTCTCGTGGTTAACCAAATCTCACATATCAAAGAATTTAGTTACTCCCTCGGTTCTTTTTTATTTGTCATGGCTCACATACTAAGAAACTTAGTTATTAGTTATTTTACAAAATCTTATAAAAAAATAGTTAACTTTCAAAAATTACCCCTAATTTATATATTCACATTTCTCAGTCTTATTTAATTCTAGAAAGTGAATTGAATAAAATGTTAAGGATAATTTTGGAAAAAATATACCCCTCCGTTCCTTTTTAGTTGTTGTCACATTTAACAAATTCACACCGATTAAAAAAATTGGTTAAAATTAGTTGATTACCTATATTTTATAAAAAAATCCATTACTTTTCAAAACTACCTCTATTTAAAACCCAACTACTAGAGAATATAATTTAATGCTTAGTTAATTTTGATTTATTGAAAATTGTACAAATACATTAAATGAAATGGGGTAAATTTGGAAAAAATTATTTAATCTGCACAAAGTTTCTAATATGACAAAGTAAAAAGGAACAAAAAAAAACTCCAAAATGTAACAACTAAAAAGGAACGGATGGAGTATATATATATAAGACTCATCATGTAGCGACATCTCTAAATTTGAAATTTAGAGACATCCACAATAGTTGTTGGATTATCATTCCATAGTTAAAATTCATTCATAAACAGTATTGAGCAGTGCCAACCAGTGTTACACTAGTGTGTTCAGTGATAGTATCTATATAAATAATAGCCGTTGGATTATTATCCTATGGTTGCAAACAAACATTCATAGTAAACAGTAATTTTGTGTATACACGTATATGACTTAAACCCTCTATATATATATATATATAATATACAACGAAGAAGAGAGTGTTTGCTTTTCGTTTTCACAAGATACATGATTTTTCTGCTTAACAAAAACAAGAAAAAAAACATTAATAGTTTTTTTTTATTTGACAGGAATAAAATTATCAATTTAAAATAAACATAGCAAGTTAGCATAGCATGATCATATATAAGTTTGTATTTTTAAAGTTAATTTAATTTAGAGCAATATTGATGTGTGTTTTTTTTAACGTGTATGATTGTATACTAAAAATATTTTTTTATGTCATGTGTATTGGATTTTTAAATGAATTGATATATTTGAACCTACCAAATAAGGAAAAATTAACACCTTTTTTTTCCAAATTTTTTTTCTTTTACTAAAAAAAATCATGTATGCTGAAGAAAAAAACACAATCCTTTTGCAAATATTGACAATCACAAGTTTTTATTTAAAATTTTACTACATGTATATGTTATAATCTTTCAATTTAGTTACTTTAAAATTAATTAATATTACAAAAATTATTTTATATTCAACACTATTATAACTAAATGTCTTTTTATTTAATTATTTGAAATTTCTAATATGTATTTAAAAAATAAAATAAGATTATGTGTTTAATGTACATGAAAAAAATATATTTTTTAAACCATAAGAAATCGGTCCACATAGCTTAAGTCACTTAACTAAGTGGTTTTTAAATTCTAATGATTATATATATCAAAAACACCCCCCAAGACAAATGTAACTCTTCATAAGATTATCATTTTTTTTTTTAAGTTTTTTTTTTCAACATAAAACATTGGGTTTGACCAGACTAGCTCTTCGGGAATTAGGTTTTACAACAAAAAAACACACTCAATCTGCCATGCACCTTTATTTTTTATGAGAGCAATGGTAAGTCAAATTTATATCGTAATTGACAGAAAGAGATTAAAATACCATTGGGCTCTTAGCCCTTTGCCTGCTTTTGGATTTTAAAAAATCAATAGATAATTCAGTTTCATTGGCTAAAAAAAATATTTGGAAAAAGTTTACAAAGACTGCGTTCACTGTTCATATGTCCTTGTCATCTGGTTCATAGTTATCAAACTCGGACCGGCCCGGCGGTCGGACCGGTTGACCCGGTGACCCGATGCTTCAACCAGTCCGGATTTTTAATTAGATCGGTTATGCAATTAACCAGTTATGACCCGCCTTGACTCGCTTTGACCCGGTGGTTAGACCGGTCGACCCAGCGGTCAGATCGATTGGCCCGACGGTCGGACTAGTTGACCCACTAGTCAGACCGATTGACCCAGTTTGATTTGTAATTTCAACTTTGAACTTTGGTTATATATTGGATTGAGTTTGATTTAATACTTTAATGATGAATTTAAACTTTTATTGTAAATTAGTTGATGCTTAAACTTTGACGTATTGTTATGTGTTGGTATTATGTGAAGTTTGAGCTTTTTTTCCCTTTTCTACTGCTTCCAAATCAAAGATTAACAATTGTTTTGTATTTTTTTCCATCAAATTATTTATTTGATAACTAATAATTATATAATTAAAAACTAATTTATAATTTTAAAATAATATTTTAAACTATTTTTATTAACTCAGTATTGACCCAAATGACCTGATGGTTGAACCAACTGATCCGTGACCCAGAGCTTTGACCGGGTCAATGCCCGGGCCGGGTATGAAAACTATGCATCTAGAACTCAAAAGAGTTCCATATTTGGATTAGTCTAATTGTCAAAGTTTCAACCTATTTAGTTGGTCTGACACGCTTATCCAAATAGTTTAGTACTGTTACTCGTGGAGCTTGAAATTCTTTAATTGCTAACAATTCAAAGTTTTGGTTTTGGTTGATTGATTGAGTGATTAATAAGAATATTGTTTGATGAAGGCATCATCACATAAGATGCAACAACAAGCAAGTATTGTTAAAGTTCATGATCAACCATTACCATTCATCTTTCGGCTATTGCCTTTCTCCCAAAGTAACATCTATATTTTTTCTTTCCTACAGTGAGAACTAAAAATTTAAAAAAAGATTTTATTTATTTATTTTTGTGACACATTTTGTTTGATAAAATCCATTTCATATATTTCATAATACTTAATAATGATATTTTCCTTTTTACAAAAAACAGTGAAATTAATTAGGTTTGTACTTTTGTAATCATAGACATGGGCGAAAAGTTTTCATGTGAAGTTTGGCTTTATTAACGGGAAACATTGTTCGACTTTCTATATGTCTTCACGTTTCTTGGAAATAAAGAGTTAAACTCATGTCTCAACCAAACGAAAGGGACCAAAATACTCATCGGCCGAGATGTCTTTAGTATAGTGATATAATTTGCATATTTTTTTAAAAAGAAATATTTAGGAGATTGTATTATAACATCAATTATTAGGAACAACCATATAATTCACAATAAATGATAATAATAATAATATTATTATTAAATATTTAGAAATTACTTAAACGAAAATGAACAAATGAGAGAAGAGCAAGGAGACTAAAATTTTTTTAGAACTTTTAAATATGAGCATTTTCTTTATTATGTTTTGAAAAAAAAATACATACTAATTTCTAAATTATAAAACTAAAAATATTTTCAAAACAGACAATATACCTAAGTTCAAACCAATAAATAGTGAAAAAAAGAAAAGAAAAAAAAAAGGTAACTAATAATTTGATGTGAGTGAATTTTTAAAAATTATTACGTACTAATTTCTAAATTACAAAACTAAAAATAATTTTCTAAATAGACAATGTACCTAACTTTAAACCAATAAGTAGTTAAAAAAAGGAAAAAGGTAACTAGTAATTTGATGCGAGTGAACTTTCAAGAATTTAACTTGAGTGAATTTTCAAAAACAAAAAAAAAAAATTACATACTCATTTCTAAATTATAAAACTAAAAATAATTTTCTAACTAGACAATATACCTAACTTCAATCCAATAAATAGTGAAAAAAAGGAAAAAGATAACTAGTAATTTGATGTGAGTGAACTTTCAATAAGAGCCACCATAGAAAGATGGTGAAAAAGATTGTGTAAAGTGGAATACATTGAAATGATCCTCAAATCAATGAAATGACATCAAATTTAGGTATCTATAAAACCACAAACGAATCATAATTAAGGTGTCTGAAGATTTTTCACTCCACATCAAAGCGCTTCCAAGTTCCAACCTTTTTTATATCCCATGAATCCTTAAAGTTTTAAATAATTAATTTTAAAAAAATCTAAATTTTTTTTTTTTTTGAAATGACAGCTTTACTTTAGCTTTTCTTTTCCTCATATTTTATACAATACTGAGCACATGTGGCTCACATTGACTAAGGGGTGTTTGGATTGGCTTTTTAAAGCTCAGAAGTATTTTTATAAAGTTAGGCACTTCTGAGTTTTAATAAACATGTTTGTTTTGGTTTTTGAGCAGAAGCAAAAGCTGTGAAAAAAATCTAAAATTCAGCTACCAAAGAGGTGCTTTTCATAAAAGCACTTTTGAAAAACTATTTTGAGATTGTCAAATTACTAAAGTAACTCCCTCACAAACAATCAATTTCCCTCAATTCTTTCTTTCATCCCTGATTTCTATATTCAGGTTAATGACAATGGTAATAATAATTATTATATAATTAATATTATAATTAATATTATAATTGTAATTATATTTTTAATACATTAATAACTTAATGACAATAATAATAATAACTATTAAGTAATTAATATTATAATTATAATAATTATTATTATATAATTAATATTAATATTATAATTATAAATGTAATTATAATTATAATACATTAAGTAATTATTATTAACTTAATTTATTACAATTATAATTATTATTATAATATTAATTATTTGTAATAGTAATTATATTTGCAATACATTAATAACTTAATGGCAATGATAATAATAATTATTAATTAATTAATATTATAATTATAATAATTATTAATTATAATACATTAAGTTATTATTATTATTATTATCATAACATTAGTCATTATCATTATTAATATCACTATATAATAGTAACTTAATGAAAAGTCATTAAATGCCCATTTTAGTAATTTGTTATCTCCAAAAGTGCTTTTACAAATCCACATCCAAACAACTCGCACATATAAAGAAAGTCTTACTGCATTAATCTATCCAGACGTAAAATCTGGGAAAAACACTTAACTTACTTTGAAAAACACTTTTTCTAAAAGTGCTTCTATAGAACTTAAAAAAAACACTTCTATTAAAAGTCAATCCAAACAAGGCCTAAGTTTTCATACTTAAAAAGCTCGCCAAAAATAGAATAAATTCGTCTGGCCTGCGATAACTGATAAAGAAGTCACTAAGATGAAAAGAACTCATTACAACCTCCATGAAGTCACAAAGAGCTTAAATAATTCTCTATAGCCAAGTAAGCTTATTAGGTTCGTGCAAAGTCCTTAAAAGGTTGCCAAACCTAAATGAGCTTGCTCCACCCTTGATGACCTTTTCGGGGGTGTGGTGAGCTCAACCTAACTATAGGGAGCTTTCTTGTTATCTTATGAACTTGCTTAGCCCTAATAAACAAGCATATTTCATTTTGGGTCAATTTAACTCTCCTCCTTTCAGCTACAAGCCAAGCACCCGACACATCATGGGCAATAAATAAAAGAGAAAATATCTCAATAAAAATAATAATAATAAGGGGTAAAAAAAAATTTAAACAAATTTATAAGGTTTCTTCAAAGGTTTAAACTTCACAATGACCTTCAAGCTATTTTTCCCATTTTAAAATTACATGTGTACCTTTATAAAATGTCATATCAACATGTATACCTCACTGTAAATAATATATTTACATGTATGCTCTTGCAAAACCTCACATTTTTGCATACGTACTATTAAGGTGATTAGGCATCACTAAAATTATTTGATAGGTAAAATACCTCATTTTTCCCACAAAAATATCTTGAAAGGTATATATATATATATAATTTACATCTTCTATGAACGTCCATAGATAAGAAATCTATGGTCGTCCCGATTATCGCTCGTTGGATCAAAAATCCAATGGGTCGACATTGATGAAAACGATATTCTGTTGTGAGTATCGCTCGATGCGAGCGATGATGTACATATTCTGTAGTAACTACTGTTTATCAATGTTGGCCGTTGGATCGAAATTCAACGGTTGATAATCGGACATCCATAGATTTCTTTATCTACTGAGCGTCCATAGAAATGATTGGTCCTCATATATATATATATATATATATATATAGAGAGAGAGAGAGGGAGGGGGAGGGGGCTAGTTCTCTAAGAATATTTGTAGATCGCTCCCAATCATTAGATTGAATCATTGAAATCCAACGATTTCATTGAATGAACAGTGAAAAAGAATGCATAGTAAGTCTTTGGAACAGTGACACAATATAATAAAAAAAGGGGGAAGCAAAGTTCTTCAACTAGAATTGTTCGATCATTGTTGTTAAAGTACTTACCAAATCTCAACTCTTTAGCACTTCAAACCAAAAGACTTTTTTATTAATCCACCAACCATCCGTTTAGCAACAGGGTATAACCCAAATGCACTGTATATGTGTCCTGTTTATGTCTATCTCAACTCATTCCTCTTCTTGTCTCTCTCTTATATTTTTCTCCCCACTTTTTCATCCTTTGTGGACATTCAAACATCCACAGAAAACATATTGCCATATATATATAGGAAAAACATCATCTAGAGACGTCCCTAGATTTCAAATCTAGGGATGTTTTTAAATCTAAGCCGTTGGATCATCATCCGATGGTTGATTGATTATATAAACACTGTACATATTTTTACTATTCATGATCATTGTACAACACTGTAGAACGCGGTTTCTACTGTTCATAATGATAAGAGCCGTCAGATTTTCATCCGATGACTACTATGGACATCCCTAAATTTGAAATCTAGGGACGTCCCTAGATGATGGGTTCTCATATATATATATATATAAAGTCAAATTTTTAATTATTAGGTTTGAACCCTACATTAAGAGAGAGTTGAATCACCAATCTCAAATTTCTACATAAAAGTCAAGTGTTTTAGTCGTTCTATTATTGCCACAATGGCAGAATATTTTTTTATCTTTATTTTCACCTAGGCCAATGCAACCTTAACCATAACCATATACAAACAAAAATATGAGATTCATGTGCTATACACGGAAATACATTATTTGCCAATTAAGCATGTATTTTTTAATACCCACATGCATACATATTTTAACTTATTAAAAATAAGATTATTTTTTTCAATAAAAATATAAAAATAAAAATTTCAAATTAATATATGTTAAATAAATACATAAAGGGATAAAATCAAGTGGTTCAAATCAAAATTTGACACGTTTTGGGACCATCTTGAGAGCAAGAAGAGAAATGGTCCAAATTCTTCACTTTTATAGAGAATTCCAAATCTTAATAATACCTTTCCTCTTCTTCTTGTATTCATCTTTTAGCTTTCGGAAAATTTTTATTTTTTCAGATAATAATAGTAATAATACTGTATTTGTAGTCAAACTTAATTGTTCCAATCATTAAATTTTTTTGTAACTATAATTATATTATAATTTTTTGTGACTATAAATAATAAAAGCAGTAAGCCTAATATTATAATTTTTTTATTTAATTTTTTATTTGAATATAATACCCAAAGTCTTGTTTGATTGAAAGTTTTTATTTTTAATTAAGAAACTTCACCTTGAATAAATTTATTAATTTTTTTCATTTGTAGAGGAGGGTCTAGAGATTTTATTCACCTGGAAAAATCTCATATTTCATGGTTACCTATAAAAAAAATATGTAATTATTGTAAGGATTTATATGCAAAATAAATTATATTGTTTTTTAATTAATAAATTATTATGTTTAATACACGTAATAAGGTAAAAAACTATATTCATTATTTAGTTAGAGAACAACTAAAATTAGATACTATATGCATTTTAGTACCTTATAACTTTATAAATAATAATAATAATAATAACAGGTAATTACTTTACATGCGTATTTTGTTGGATTTCCTATGTGAAATCCGTCTTTTGCCGGTGTTTAGAATGACAATGAGTTTCAGGCTTTCCTGTTTATTATTTGGGGATTTTGGGATTTTCTGTGTAATATACATTTGTAAAATATCCTTTTTCTGTGTATTTTTGTGTATTATCTGAAGTTCCCACAAACTCATGAGCCTTCTTGCAAGCCAAAAACCAAACAAAAATGTATGAAGAAGTTGCCCGAGTTTCTGCAAATTAGTGTGTTTTTCGTGTGTATTTTATTACGTTTCTTGTGTTGAATTCGACTTTCGGTGGTGTTTAGAACGTTAATAGGTTATAGATTTTTCTGTGTATTATTTGGGGTTTTTGGGTTTTTCTGTATAATATACGCTACCAAAAAATTGATATGACTAGGTGGGAGGAAAAGTTGATGTGATTGAGCGGGAGGAAAAGAGGGGCATTTCTGTCATTACATAGAAAACCTAATAATGGATGACAGGGATTGAAAATGACATTGTGTAAAAAAAAAAGGGACTATATGGGAAGTGAAAATGTCAGTGAGACTGCGGAGGAAAAATGAAACTTTATAGGGATTTATAAGTAATTTTCTCTAATAATAATAATAATAATAATAATAATGTGATTTTCATCCCAATTTTTTTTTGTATAAGAAGAAAATAAATATATGAATATATCTCAAGGACCAAAATGCATTCACTTTTATAACAAATCTTAATTTTTTTAATGAAAAAGTAATTTAAACCCTACCACCTAAACCAACCGGTAATAAAACCTAATTTTAAATAGTCCACAGTGTTACACACACAAAAAATAAAATAAAAAACAATTTAAAAAAAACTAAAGAAGTAGGGTTTTTTTTTAATCATGTAACAGAGTGATTAATTTTGTAATTAATCATAACACAGAGAGTGAGATATAAATATTGAATTTCATATATATCCCTTAAAAAAACATATTTTCATAGATATCCCATAAAATGTTATTGTTTTCCTCAATAATAATAAAAAAAAAATTCAGTTATATGGGCACTTTATGTATACCACATACTTTCGTTGTGATAATGGGATGGTATATATTCATTATGTGTTTTTACAAGAGAAAATTATTGTACAATCCCTCAAATTTTAAATTGGCCAAAAAAAAGCCTCCAAGTTAGATAGTGACCTAGACTTTGCCTTCTGTATGGTCGACTCTGCCTTATGGACATCAAATTAGAATTTTGATTATTTTTTATTAAACACAAAGAAGAAATTAGCATTAGTCTCGTTTTCTTTTTTTTTCTTCTCTCTTTTTTATTTTTTCTTTCTCCTCATATTTCGTAGTCACACCTTTTTATTTCATTATTATCACTCTCATCCACCACCATTACTACTCTCATTCGTCAATGCCATCCTTACCTTTCACCATCAACATTATCACTCTCATCCATCATTATGGTCATTCTCATTTACCATAGCTACTACTGTGCTCGCTGCTACCACCACCACCCTCATCCACCGTTAGCATCACCCACCACCACTATTATCACTCTCAAGGGGGTGGGACAAGCACCCCCTTCCCATGAATATATATATATATATATATATAATTAAAATATTAATAATTATAATTCATACTAAAAAGAAATCTTTTTTAAAATTCTACTCCACATCATTTAAAATAAATTAAATAAAAAAATAATTAAATAATTAAATAAAATGAAATTGATGTTGAGTGATAATAATAAATAATATGGTTAGCAAAACTTCAATATTTAAATATATTTTTTAAAATTTATATTTGAACATATTTTTTATGGAACTTATCTTTACATATTATCAAAATGCTGTATAGTGGAGCAAATTTGCAAAAAAAATCTAGGTCTAACTATATAAAATTTTAAACACAAACAAATCATAAAGCATAGTTTGATGGTTAAAGTGTTGGTATTATAACTCATTAGCCATGGTTCAAATCCTTACACTTTTAGTTTTTATGTTGTAAAAAAATCATTGCAGAACTGCTAAATTGAGTCAACAACCGGCTAGACAATAGAGTTAATTTGCAAGGTAATAAATATCATAATTTTCTTCTTCTTCTTTTTAGTTTAGTAGTGTCTTTATTTTTTACAGCCATTCCCTCGTTATATATCATCATCATGATTTTTTTTTCCTCTCCCAACTCTTCCAGCATAGTGAAAATGTGACTAAGAAGAAGGAGAACAATAACAATAATAGTGAGGAGAAGAACAATAACAATAAAAAAGAAGAAAAAGGAAAAAAAAATGTTTGCATATAAAGAGAAATTTGAAGAAGAAGAAGAAGAAAAAGAAGAAGATGAAGAACAAGATGAATAGTTTCATAGCTCAATGTTTAATGCATTTGACTTTTTTATAATATAATAGGACACGGGTAGAAATGTTATTTTCTACTACATTTATTAGTGTTTGTCTCTCTAAGAAATATTTAAAAAAGTAGGGTCCTTGAAATTACTTATAAAATTGTTGGGATTTCATGGCCAACTGCAAAGTTGAGAGGATTGAATAGGTCATTTTCTGTATAGATAATTAGCTTTTTAAAATTTATAAACGTTTGATGGCAGCCATTAGATCATGATTTAATGGTTACTATTTATATGAGTGGTGTGTAGAGTTATTGTGCTTCAACACTGTTAAAGATGCTAAATACTGTTTGATATTGTGCAAGAATGGACAATGGTTATTAGATATAAATTTAATAGCTATTGTAGGTGTTAAATATTGGCTTGATATTCTTGGGATGAAGCCAAATCTTGATTTCTTTTAATCCAACGGTCTATATTGCTCTATTGTTTATATATGGTTATGTTTGTTGGGTATTGTGAGAATGAGAGAAAAGAGAGAGAGAGATAGAGAGGGAGGATTCTCTTATATTTGGAGAGTGGAAAGAGTGGTGTAGAGGAGAGCTGTTGTTCTTGCTTGATCTCATTAAAGCAAGATAAGATCTTTATTTTTGAGGTAAGGCTAGTTCTTAGAGCTTGATAATCCTCTTGTGGCTTTATGCCTATTTTTTATACTCTTGTAGTCTTGTTTTTCACTCATGATATAGTGAAGCATTGTTCTCCCATAGATGTAGGCTTGTTCTTAGCCGAACCACGTTAAATTGGTGTCGCTTACTTTATTCTTGTGAGATTGGTTGTATGTTATCTTTGCATTGCCCATTCATTGTGTAATTGCTAGGTATTGTGATATTGCACACCAAGTATTCGACGAATTGCCACACTAGTTCCGCTGTTTCCTCACTCGCAATAGTAGGACGTCTCTAGATCACCCGACCTCTATATATATTGCAAATTATTCACTAGATTTCTGAGTCAATTCTAAAAATTTTGTATTTTAAAAAAACATATTAATAATTCTCATCTAATCAAGTTTATTAAATGTTTCCTGTCTTGTTAGTTCACCTAAGCACTATAACATAAGCATCATAAATTAATATGCTTTTTCCTAGACAATTATTGCATATACATATATATTAAATAATAATGTTATTAAATAATTTTATATTTAATAGCAGACAAATTTATATAATGAATAATTAATTCAAGTTTTGCGTAAGCATGGAGTTATTATTGTAGTATAGTTTCATTGTTTGAAAGTATCATCTTATATTTTATTCTCCTCCCCAATCTTGCTAACTACATGATTGTTTTGATATTAATCTTATATTTTAGTTTCAATAATGAACAATTAAAAAAAAAAGATATCATTATATTATATTCATTTTTTGTAAGCTTATAAAATCAAAGTGTCATGATATTAACTTGATTATGTTTACTCATTTTAATTGTCTTTAATTTACATTCTTATATAAAGTTTATGGTGATAATACTGCTTGATATGTAATTCATCATTTGGGTTTAAGGTAACATGATTTTTTTATTGAACTTGTATAATTTTGGTAGATGGGAAAATTATGATATTTCATAATTTAGTAAATAAATTAAATATAATCTAAACATTATTTTATAATGATGAATTTCCTTTCTTAAAAAAAATTAGTTATAATAAAAATTTAATAAACATGTTCTAAATTGGCTACTTTTGTTATATGGATCAAACTGTATAAAAATATTTCCTCTTACGAAATGAAGAGATAAAATAAATAAATTTGGTATTTCTTTTTCTAAAAAACCAACATTTTAATAAAACCAGCTTACTCTAGCTTGAGTTCAAAACTATGCATCTTAAGTTCGAAATTAGCTCTAAAAGTTTGTTTTAGTGGCAATTTAATTTTAATTTCAAAAATTCGAACCTAATTTAATTTAGCTTGAAATTAAAATTAAATAAATTTATTTTTAAAAATTTGAATTCAACTCAAATTATCTCAAAATTACAACCTCATTTATAGTTTAATTTTTGTCTAATGATAAATAATATAAATAATATAATTTTTAATATAATATATATAAAATAATCATATATTATAAATTCATTACATTATAATACATTTATATACTTCGAGTGGATTTTGAACTCATGAGCTGTTCATAAACACCTTTATCGATTTATAGTGCTAATCTTCATAAGTTTAATTAATATTTACATCAAATTAATGAATATTTATTATGAATTATTCATATCTAATTACATAAAAAATAAAATAATAGTCACATGAGTTAAATGTTAATTAGAATTGATGCCAAGCTTTATATTTTGACTTCAAATTAATTAATATCTATCATGAACTGTTCATGGCTTCCAAAAATATTGGTGATATTTTTATTTATTTACAGATTTATTTATTTGAGTTTAAGTTTCATTCATGGCTTTTCCAACCATTGATTTCAAAAGATTAAACATTTTTTTTTCTTGACAAATAGACGACAAGCGCCTCCCATTTAAGGGTAAGTCAGAGACGTGCACGTGTGGGGAGCAGAGCTCAACGCCGATCCCACGTGTCCTTACTTTGTGCGGATATGGGATTCGATCTCGGGTCCTCTCCGAAAATGAACACCCTACATAAGAGACCCGGTATTAATTGACCCAAATGCCGTTGGTCAAGGCTAAACATTTGAAGTTGATTTTTTATTTTTGTTTTTATGTTTGGAATTCTCTCTTTATTTCTTTCTTTTGACCAAAAAAATGTAGACATTTCAAAAGAAAAAAAAATGTAGACATTTGAAATGATTTGATTGGCGTTAGACCTGTGGAGGGTAATTGTGTCATTTAAGATTTATAATGTTGAAAATATATTAATTCAATAGGAAATTGTTTGAAATTGCTTTGATTTTGATATATATATTTTCCCAATTTTAATATTGAAAGAAATAAATAATGTATGTGAATTAAAAGAAAGGAAAATTTTGTTGCATAGTCAAAATGATTTCTTGTTATAATATACTAATTAAGATTAAAAAAATCAACATTTTATTTTATCATTCTCAAATTCTCTAAAATCAGTTGATATAAATATTTTTCTTTTTATATACCAAATTACATTTCATTCAACTCAAAATCCTATTTTATGAAAAAGGAATTAAATTATTTTTTTTTAAAAAAGATTTCCATACAGAATAAAAATAAAATAAAATTCAAAGTAAACATGCCTTTGATTTTTCCATCACCTTTTATGGTCACAAGTCTTAACAATGCCCCACAATTGACTTATAAATCCATTATTGAAGCTTCTTTTCAAAATACAAATAAAGCAATTTGAATAATTCTATTAATCCATGTCAATACATTTGATTATTTTTTGTCATCTTTAGTAAATTTTAAAAAGTCAATTATACTAGTTGTGTTTTAAAATAACTATAGTTGAATGAATCAAACTAATCGAGAACTACTCTAATTTGATTTGAGTTTTGGTTCATTTAAATTCGTGAATTTAATATATCAACTGAACTTAGAAAAAATGCCAAATTGACTTGTTTAAAAGTTGATCATTCTTTAGTGGTTTTTTAAATACATAATTTTTAATTTATCAATAATTTATCAACAAGTTATTTTAAATTTAGTATTAATTTTTATTTTAAGTAGAGATCAATAATTTTTTTTAATTGACCAAAAATGGAGGAATGCCTTGAGACATCAATAATTTTTTCCCATAAATATTTAATTATTTAAATAAATATAAATATTAGAAAATAATAAAATTATTATATTTTTTGTTAATATTAATTAAATCTAATTTAACTATCTCAAGATGCAGAAAGATGTCTAGCCCATAATTTTCAAAAATAAAAAATAAAAAAGAAAAAGAAAAAAACTACCTAAGTGCTTGTTGCCTTTGTAAAAAAATAAATAAATAAATAAAAAGCCACCTAACTAATTAACTGCCTAACTAACTTGAAACCAACTTTGTTTTTCATAAAAATGAGAAAAAAACAGGGTCAACTTCAATTTATGAAAATGATGTAAACGTTGTTCTTGTCCAATGAATTGATATAAACGTGATTTATCTACAATAATTAATCAATTAATTAAATGGCAAGTGGACCGCAAAGTATTCATCACTCTCTTTTTTTAAAATTGTTGTATTTTTAATTTAATTTACAAGCTAAAATTTTCTTTATAATCATATAATCAAAATCTTAGACATATAATTGATTTAAGTGGAAATTGCCAAAAAAACCTTTTAAGTTTGTAAAATTGCCAAAAACACGTTAGTTTTGCAATCCCTAAAAACCCACTCCTTTTAAACAAGATGTTTTTCAAACCCCCAAACCTTGTAACGGATATGAACGGAGTGAGTTTCAAAACTTATGACCCGAAAATGCCCTTGCAGTGGAGAGTCGTGGTCTGCAGCCCATCTCGGCGATTTGAGAGGAAGTAGGGGTGGTTTTCCGTAGGGGTAACCCCAGGAGGCAATTTATTGGGCCAGTTTCTTGTTTTTCTCAACTCGCGTCTTGACTCTTCCATTTCGAGTCGTCTCCGAAGTTGTCTCTCCGTGACCTCTGTATTCATGACTTTTTCATTTCCACCCGAGTATCTCAAAGGAGAAGTCCCCGCGTAACTAGTTGGCATTTCATCGGGTTCTGATCTAAGGTATTGAGTATGGTTTTATGATAACTGTTCTGTTACAAAGAAAGATTTTTCGGTTTTGTTTTGTGTTCCTGTTTTTGTTGGAAGATATTGAAGTATCGAGGGGATTTCTCATGAGGTTTTGTTAGTCTGCGGGAGATTTCTCGGCTAGGGTTTTGTTTTGTTTTGCATTTTACATCATGTATACACTATCGAAAAAAAGTTTTTCAATTGTTATGATTTTAGTGTAATATTTATAATGTACATTTCCCTTTCATTTGATATAGGTTGCAGTTTTACAAATGAGGTTGACGTTTAAGAAATGAGATGTTACTGATTTAAGTTTTGTTGTTTCGTTTAAGTATTCTCGTCTCGTTTAATAAAGTCTGGGTCTCTGTTTAACATTTGATATATCTGTTTAATAACTGAGAGGTTACCGTTTAAAACCTTAAATTTGCGCTTAAACTTTTGTGATTGTGTTGTTATTGTCGCGGTCGGGTGATTATGGCAGTCGACCTAGTTAATGGCGATGCTATTTGACACCCGGTAGTAAAGACTTTAGTGAATTGAAAAATAACATGACCCCTCGACACTGGGGAGATTATTCGACGGACACCGCTTTGCAGCGATTCATCTGGTGGAAGCTATATACCAAGAGAGGGCCCTTCTTGATTCTCTTTTTTGCAAAGTACGATGGTCCCACCAATAAATTCGAGATTGGGGAAAGCTGCTGAGTTTCGGACCTCAAGATGTGGCCCTCGTTCTTGAGTCTGCGTTGCGATGACGACGCAGTGGTCTTTCGGAAGAAAAATCCGATCGGCGTTCGAGGGGAGGTATCTATCAAAAACCCTCACGAGAGGCAGCGAGACTCCATCAAGAGCACTCCGGTGCAACTTGTTCGACAGAGGGAGAAGAAGATAATTTTGTCAAACTCGATGGTGTACCTCATGGAGTACGATCCTCTTCCCAAATACGTCATGCTCGGTTCCGAATTGGATCGTTGATTATGTCGATGATCTACCAGCCATGGGGCGATACATCCGCTCGAGTGCAAGATAGATGCGCCGGGAAGAAGACCAACACAGGGTACATTAAGGGTTGCTCGATCGCGCTTAACGTCTCGGTTTTACTGAGCTGACCGGACAGGGAAGAAAGTCCGTTCAGCGAAGATCCCAAGGATGCTGTGCTACGGTGAAAGTACTTACCGAAAGCAAGCGACGGTAGAAACCAGCTTGTCATTGCTCGATGGAAAAGAGGTAATAAATCATGGACAATGTTTAACATAAGTCTTTAATGTTTAAACATTTTATTTCGCTTTAACTTTAGTATTTACCGTTTAAGCTGTTATTCATACTGGTTTAAATATTTTGTTCTCCGTTTAATTATATTCTATAACGTTTTAATATATAAACACTCTGTTTAAATATAGTTTTTATAGTTTAAAAATGAATGATTTCACGAAATTGTTTGGTTTTACATATGTTAGTTTCTCGAGATGGTTCGGCGAATGCTTTGAAGAAGAAATATTTGTTGGGGGCCAACCGAGCTGGACGGATGCTATTACTCACGAACCACTTGCTCGAAGGCGGGATGAGAGGCGGCCCTCTATCGTGCGCTGCCGGACGCCTGTTCTCCTACTTCCAGCCCACCACGCGCACGCATTCCTCGACGCCGGAGAAGCCCTCCCCTACCCCGGCAGATTGCAACAACCCCCCCTACCACGACAACGACGGTCCCCGATTGTGGCGACTCCCGACCATGGCAGCCCCTCCGACCAGTGCAGCCCACCGGCGACATTAGGCGAAGATGTCACCGCAACTCTTATGCAGGCATGCCAGATATTGATGACCGAGTTTCCTCGGCTTGTCGCTCGTGTTGAGGCACTGGAAGGATGTTCACAAATCGCCATGCGCCCATCCCTCCAAAGAACTAAAGCACCCGGGACGAACGAGGCGTCGGAATTTGACGACGATGACATCATCGGGAAGGTCATTCCAAGGCGGACACATTCGAAGAGACTTGCGAAAAAGAGGAGAACAATACTGCCTCTATCTCCACCGCCGGCTGACGATGAAACAATAGCAACACCATCGGTCGATCTCATTCTATCGAGACTATCGCCCGTTGATGACATGGCCATGACGGTGGAGGACATCGTCGATGATGTGGCCGTTGCCGTGGTTGAGAAGGTCGTCAATTCTTTTCTTAATGAATCGATGGACCCGGTCGAACCGGTTGCCGAGATTGCGGCATCAAAGATGGACACAATCCTTGCAGATCAAGAACAAGCTAAGGGTGTGTCTCCCGGATGATCTTGTCGTCGTGACCACGGTTGAGAAGATGCGTTGAATCGTTGTCGTCGTGGCCGTGGCGGTGGCCGAGCGATGACCGCATCCAGCGAGACACAATCCCACCACGACAAAAAACCATGTAAGGATGTATATGCGGTTGATCGTTTGTCGCCGTCGTCCCCGCGTCGAAGCGCAGACACAATCCCACGACAAGAACAACCATGTAAGGATGTGTCTGCGGTTGATCTCTGTCGCCATCGTCCCGCGTCGAAGGAAGATGATCGTCGAAGACCCCGACCGAAAGCAACGAGAGAGATGATCAAGGCCAATCAACAATGGGACCCGAGCGGCTCGGAAAAGCTTTTTGTTCGAAGAAGAAGAAATGGGTTGGCACTGTTGCGTCTTAACGAGATATGAGCGAGGGAGTTGATGAGGATCTTCCTCAACTGCTCTATGGACGGAGTAAGTTTAAAAGTTTTTATGATATTATTTAAAGGTTTTGTTATAGTGTTTAACGATTTTCTAATAGTGTTTAATGCCTTTTATGTTATCATTTAATTTGTCTACTTAACGTTTAATTATATATAATATCATGTAACAATTGATAATATCATTTAAATATTTCTGATATGGTCTTATTATATTTGTTATCATTTAACCTTAGTATCTGTCGTGTGGAAGAATGATTGTCGACCTCACGCGACAAATTATACAGCTGCTTGAGGGGAAGGAGATGGTCAGCTGATGATGTGATGGGACGCTTTCAGTATGCATAATACAAAAGTCGGCGAGCAAAAGAGCCATATCCTACAGAAGCGTCTCCATCACCGAGACCTCTTCTGTTGTTTATGTCAAAGCGGGGATGACGCACATGAAACAATTATGGCTATGGTCGGGGATCTTTGTCGCATAAGCTGCATGAAGTTCAAATTGTCATCCTCCCGATAATCATGAATGGCCACTTCCATGTCGTCGTCCTTGACAATGATAAACAAGAATACAGGCATTATTCTTCATGTCCGGGGTATGATAAGGACGCGTTGGATATGTTAAGTTCTTTAATTATGTCTGATTAATATCTGTTTGGTATTTAATCGGTATTCTAATCTCGACTTGCATATCTCGACAGTGGAATCTATTCGACACTTATGTCGATATGGAGTTCCCGAGTCGGTGACGACGAAAGTACCCAGCTCGTCCGCGATAAGGAAACCCCCACGCCAAAAAATAAGGAAGCGTCGATTGCGCGTCTCGTCATGCGGTTTATCGAGCAATTACTTTGGGGTGAGAAGTTACGACTATCGTGAGCAGACGTTCCTTACCTCGAGTTAAGGTATGTTACCCGCATACTTAAGGAGGGGAGGGCAGCTGGTGTCTATGACAAAGGGGTGTCGTCACAAGCGGGTTAAATTTTGTTTTTGAAGAACGTGTCCTGTATATCTCAATGTCAATTTTGTTTTCGAATGTAAACCTGGACAAATTCAATTCATTGTTTTTGTTTTCGAAGAACATGACTTGTATATCTAAATGTAATTTTTGTTTGTTTCGAATTGTAAAGCAGGTTAAATTCCATTCAGTTTCATTTCATTGTTTAATTTACGTTCTAATTGTGTACATTTCACTTTCATTGTTTAAATATACCATATATCGTTTAAACATCAGTTGAAATATTTCAAATTACAGTGTATCCGTTTAAAATAACAATGTCTCTGTTTAAATACATTCAATTCGTTGTAAAGAGTAAGATTTTAATTATGGAAAGTTGCCCATCAATACACCATGTTTCCCTGTCATCGTCGGCTTATTTACGGACTGCGCAAGCTTGCGACTCGATCCTCTTTCGTCTAGGCCGCCCAGGCTACCTTCTCCATCAGCGGTCGATGAAAGCGAAAGCTCACGATTTCGTCTAAAAGGCCTCGTCATCGTCGGGTATGGGAATATAGCTTCCTGTACGCCGATTTGTAATTGTCGACGGTGATGTACCCGCTAATAAATCGATGTCGTTGGTGTCATGCTGCATTATTGCTGCGCATAGCGTGTTTTGCAAGGGATACCATAAACTTGCCACCTTCGACATGAACAAGTTACGATGGCGAGATCTCAGATTCTTTGCTGTTGGTTGATCACTCAGTAACGATCATCGACACGATGACCAACACGAAGATTTCGGCTATCCTCAACAATGATCTCGACCTTGGAATGTATGTCCGGGCGTAAGTAGGGTCTCGATTTGTTACGCTTGCTCACGCCCGGTTACATAACATCGCGATCAACTTGAACACGGCAAATAAGGTTAAACAAAAGGCAGTGATGGTTAAATAATTCGTAAACATGTTTGAACATTATTGTAAATATTGAAAGCGAAAGGATTAATATTTAAAAGTCGGATAAGTGTAATTAAACAAAGATTGAGAATGTTTAAAGGGTAACACTAAATGTTAAGTGTAAACCAACATTCACAGACCTTATGGAGTCGACCATTTTGGTCACCGGTAAATGACGAGCTTCCTTGATCCAAGCATTGAACGTCAAGCTTTTTATGTTTAAATGGATACATATAGTGTTTAACATAACGATTACCGGTTTAAATAAAGTCTATATCATGTAAATAATACGTAAAACCCTTTAAATAAAGTTATTTAACTGCTTTTAAAAATATATGTTATTGTTTAAATTGAATGCTTTTCACCGACATCGCGTTGAAGATGGGTACCTCTGAGTCATTCGTTTAAACATCTTTACGTATTTTCTTAAACACCGTTGTCATTGTTTAACTTTTTCTATTGTTTACAATGATGTTCTTTTGTTTCCCACATTGTTTTTACTAGGTCTTTGTTTAAATTTCAGAAGTTCACATTCAAATAAGCTTGTTTCGTTTTATTTATAAAAGATTTACAACATATACAACATTTACAACGTCCTCTCGGACTTTGATCACTCACGACTCGACCCTCGTATAACGAAACAAGTGTATGTACATTCGAATGCTCACAGTGGTTGCATAACATGCGCATCAACTTGAACCTGCACAACGTACAACATTAAAAAAAGGTTAAACAAACACATTCATGAAAAGCGACTATTAATCAATGTGTCGTAATCGGGACTTAAGCGAAGATCCCGATAGTTAAACACGAGCGTAATAGTTATACAGCGGCGTAATTTTTCTTAAGCGGTAGCAGAAAGTCTCGAGTGATAAATATCAGACCCGTCTTAAAGGATGTTTCCGATCTCCCTCCTCTAGAAATCCTCCGCAATCACGAAATACGTAGAAAAACTTTCTTTTTCTTACCCAAAGTCGAAATGCTCGCTTAATTGCTTGCCGTCGTCCACGTCGAAGAATCCTTTGTATTCGAGGCGATTATGAGAGCATTTCGACATGGCGAAAAAAGATAGTTTAACTTGTTGCGTGATTGCGGCTAACAATTCTCAAGATAAGGAAGAAGGTTCACGAAACATCCTTTTCGAGATAGAGTGGTTGTCCATGGGAAGAGGAGGATGAGGGACGACGAGGAGTGGTTGTCCGTGGGGAGGGTTCTTCACCGTTATTTATGGTGTGAAGTTCACAAGCGGTGACTCTTCATATCAGGAAAAAGTTAAAGCGCGACGATGGCGACATTGGTCGATGACAACGAGCGGGTGTTCGGATATTTATGTTACTGATGCATAAGAATTAATGCCGTCATTAATTCTTATCGCGGATACTCATACCTGCCACCGCCGTGCCACCGCCAGACAATTCGGATCAAGCGAAAAAAGATCTCCGTTTTACGCGAGACTTTGAGAATTTTAGCGTTAATATGAACGAGTTATACATGTAAAGATAATGTTAAGCGGAGATGGCAAGTATTAAGCGGATATGACAATTATTAAACATATTAGTAAATTTATTTAAAGCGGATAATAGCAAATAGTTAAACATTATTTAAAAATATACAAATAGATAACCATAAGCGAGAAGAACTTTACAGACGAAATGAACTCAAAGTCGTAATTCATTTGTTCTTCGTAGTAATCTAACTTTACAACCATAAAGCGAGAAGACGACAATGACACATGCTCGCCTCGACAGATAAAAATCGACTACGACTCGTTTTGAAGATGAAGTGAACTTGACCAATCCGATGGAAATCAATTTCATTTTTTGTTTGAGAAACCGATTTATATATTTCGGGTATGATAATGAGGAGAACAACAAGATGTAATGCAACTCCCTAGGCATTGTCTATCGAAACCAAGCGGAAAAACCCTTCGAGGTTGAACATGATGTGATTTGGCGCTTTTCTTTCCCACCATTTTCAAGGCCAAAAAATGGGATTTCACAACATGGGACCCATTCAAGTGAGCGGTGAGGGGTAAAGGGAAGTTAAACACTAATGGAAGAGTCGTCCAGGGTGTGTAAAAGTAGGAGGGGGTTTTTGGGAAGTTTTGAAAATTACGAGGGGTGAACAGTAATTTCCCTTGATTTAATGATAAAATCATGAGTATTTTAATTGAAAATTAATATGCATTGTAAAAAAGTTTTTTTTACACAAAAATTTTAATTTTAATTTTTACAATTATATTAACTTAAATTAAAACATTACTAAATGAAATAAATATAAAAAAGGAGTCATTTGGCCCGGTATTAATTTGACCTTTTTGAAATATCACAATTCCAAATATAAGTAAAAGTACCACAAAATCAAAGTCACAAATATCATATATCTAGGCCCTAATTACTTTCTAAATACCTAATATATCATTAAGTTTTAATATAAATGCAATGTCACTCCCCCATTTTTTAAAATTATTATTTTAACCATATTATTTATTTATTTGTTAAATTCCTATGTGTTAATGAGCACGACTAGCCAATAGGGCTTGCATGGGGTTGAGACTAGCTTGCCCGGCCTTGGTGAACTACCACGAGGCTAGCCCTTGCAAGAGCCAGGGGTGGAGGGAGAGGTATATATATATATATACATATAGGTTTTTTTTTCTCCCCTCTTTTGGTTTTGTATTTTAAATTTTTAAACATATCTTTATCTTTTTTAGGGATTTTTATTTTTATTTAAAAAAAATCAATTTTTTTATAAATTAGGTATCTCTCTTTTTATATTTTTATCTCTCTTGGTTTTTATTTTTTTCTTCTCTCTTTTGGTTTTATTGTTAATTTTTAAAATATCTCTATTTCTCTTTAGGATTTTTTATTTTTATTTTAAAAATTCGTTTTTTTAACAAATTAATACTGATAATCTAAATCATAATATTTTTTAAAATATTAATAAAAATTATTATTTGATCTATTGATATTTGAGTATATTTAAAAAAAAAAAGCTATGTTTTAGTTTTTGATTTTTACAAATTAAGTTATGTAACATATAAAATTATATTTTTAGTAGAATTTTTGTTAAAATTTATTATTTGACATCTGGTTTTTGTAAACTAAACTATAAATTAACATATGAACAAAATTAAAAAAAAGTAAAAATTTTATTAGTTGAATGTTTTTGCAATTCACCCCCTTGCCCTCTAATTTCTGGCTCCACCTATGTGTGGAGCCATGTGGTAGGTTACTTGTTAAAGAATGACGAGAGAGAGAAAAAAAGTAAAAAAATGTAATTTTATAAAAATAATTTAATATTTTAAAAGAATTTAATTCTCCAGGATGTATAAACTATTTTATTTTTTAATAGCATTAGTAAGTCATATACTCCCTCCGTTCTTTTTATCTGTTATAATTAATCGAGTCTCACATACCAAGAAATTTAGTATTTCATAAATTTTTATAAAAAATTAGTTATCTTTCAAAATTACCCATAATTTATATCTTGACATTTTTATTTCATATTTAATTACAAGAAGAGAATTGAATAGAGTGTTAAGGGTAATTTTAGGATAAAAATAATAAATACTTGTTGATACTAGAAAATGATAGATAAAAAATAACATGGATTTATAACAGATAAATAGGAATGGAGGGAGTATAAATTTTTTAGCGACTCAACAGTCTTTTTCTCCTCCACTTTAATATATCTCCTCCCCTTTAAAAAGTACATGTTCTATAAAATATTTAAGCTATTTATTAATCAATCAGTGCATTTAAAAGTTGTATATTTTTTTGTCTGTAAATTATAAATATTAAAAAAATTACAAAAGACCTAATTTCATTTAAGAAGAAAGTTTAAATATAACTTCTCAAATTTTTTTAAAAACATAATAAAATTTTTTGGATTCTTAATTACAATATATATATTCAAACATGCTTGTTAGTTCTGCTAAAGGTTGTGGGATAGTAGTTTTTGGATAATCGAGGACACATATACCACAACATTCAAAAAAGGTTGTGGGATAGTAGTTTTTGGATAATTGAGGACACATATATACCACAACATTCAAAAAAAGGGGATACAAGAGTTTGGTAACGCAATTTAATGCAACATGGCTACATTGGCAAGACCAAGCGGGGAGAATTAAATTTACTAGAAGAAATAAAAATTGTAACCCTTAAATTAAAAATAAAACCCAACTAAATTTACAATTACAAATTTTGCTATTGTCCGTATTTATACTAAAATAATATAATTATTAGGTAAGAAAATTTTAAATAGTTATTAATTAGTTACGGGGGTTGAAACATAAATATAGTAAATGTTAGGGATCAATATAAAAATGGGGGTAATATAGAGTTAAAGTAAATCCTAAGGATCAATGTAAATAAACAAATATCTATATATATATAGATATGTTAATTAACCCTAAGGTAATGACATATTACCACATCACAAGATTACAATGGTAATATGAGTGAGAATGTTATATGGTTGGGAATATTGCGGTAATTTGATATAACCATGTTTGGTTGGGAACTCTTATTACCGGGAATAGTTCATTGCCGTATTTGGTTGTTATGGTAATCAATTTGCTAAAATATAAAAAGTTGTAAAATTATCACGGTAATCCAAGATAGACACCAAATTTAGTGGTAATAGGATTACCAATTTTCATAGTAATATTTATAAGTTGGTAATATGATATTATCATCCAGATTACCATCGGTGTAATACCAAACGTGGTAATATTTTCAGATTACCATGTAACACGTGGTAATCTTTTTACATTACTGTGAACCAAACGGCCCCTAAATTGAATCTCTTATTTTCCTCACAAGACAACCAAATTTTTCTCTGTTAGATCTTCTAAACTTTCTTTTCCCTTGCCTTGATCCTTTGAGATTCCCAAATTCTTTTTAATCTAAAAGGGTTAGATCAGATTCTAAAGGGCTAGTGGCGATCAATACCCATTAATAAGTGAGTAAGATAGTGGTAAAGGGAAGGGTGAGCATACTTATGTTTACCGTTGAGTAAGAGGTAAGTACTTATATTTGAATGTAATTGTATGCTTGATGGTTTGAATGATTGCTTTGTAAGTATTTCATTTATGTTTATATAGGATTGTATATTTGATTATGTTAATTTATATATATTTTATTTAGTGTTTGAGAAAAGTGTTTCTGCCGATGTCCGTAGAGATCCACAGATAAGAACAGGGCTGGTTTGGTTTTTAGTTTTTATAACTGTAGGTGTTAGTAGGAATAGGGTTTAATGGTTATGATTTGTATGGTTACTGTGTAAATAATTGATTGAACGGTTAAGATTCAAATATTGTGCATCCCACTTTTTACTATACATTATTCATAAGCACAGTAATCCGAACACTGTTCATTCCACTTGCAACTATGCAATACAGTATTATTGTTAACTGAAAAATAACAAACCGTTGGATCTCAATCCAACGGTCTAAATCAATGTCCATAGATTAATAATCTATGGACGTTCACAGAGGATCGATGCCCTCTGTGTGTGTGTGTGTGTATTAAGTATTGTTTCAAATTGATGGCATATTGGAATTTATGTTGTTATGAGATAAGAATAAATTATTCTCTTTGAGATATAGATGTGTTGAAAGGAAATGATAAAAATATATTGTAGAGTGAGATTGGTTTGATGCTATGATGTGAGATATGCAATAATTGGAAAGTAGTAGATGACTAGTACTTGCTAATAAGGACTCAAGTGTACGTGTCGATCGTGTAATAAAGTGCTAAAATGCGGGATGTCGGTCCACATGGAAGAATAAGATTACTAGTACTAACCTTAGATCCAAAAATAAGCCTAAACCAGATAATGATGTGTGTGAACAAAATGAATAGAATAAAGGAGAATAGAAATCAGGGGGAGAAAAGATGTCTGGGCATAGCATCCCTCTAGGTTTGATAAAGTGAAGGACAAAGGTTATCTAGGTATGCAATCCTTTTTGAACCGAGAGGTTTTCTAAAATATACTAAACCCCTCTTTCAAGGGTGAAGAGTAACTAAATCGGTACAGAGCTGATATAGTCATCCACATAATCGCATTAACACTCTATGAAACCTCAACGTGAGTTAATAAGAATTTCTTAAGTAGATAATCTCCCTTGGGAAGAGAGATTACCCCTAATTTGAATACTAGAATAGAAATGCGATTTCTCTTAAAATATATTCCACATGATTGCAAAGAGTACGGAGATACTCATTAACCTACTTGGGATAATTGAGGAAGACAAAGTCTCCAAAGTACCATATTTCTAGGCTTACCTACAATTCCCTCTAATTGTGGTATGTTTATGCTAGGTGGGAATTTTTTTCTCGTCACAAAGCACATCAAAATATGATAACTAGGGCTTTCGCCACAATAGCAATCAAGTATTCAAACACACAATTCAATTCAAATAGAATAGATTGCAATAAGGAAAACAATTAAATCACATAAATCCAACAACCAATATCAAAGTATAAACCCAGAGTTTAACTATGCCCAAATATCTAACAAATTAGCCTCCATTAATGGAGGGCAATCATTCGAGATACAAGACACAATGAGAATTAATGAAAGCATGGAAATCTCCTTCTCAATCTCGCCGGAGATAGATCATCGGAAATTAACTCTAAGGAATCATCCCACGAGCACCACCAAGGTAAGCTTGACAGCTACTATCTACTTTTCCCTTGAATGTGGATCCAAATCTCCTCCTAGTATCACCAATGATGCGATGGAGATCCGCCTCCTTTCTCCCCTAACCTTACATCTAAAAGAGCATTGAAGAAAAGATAAAGATGCCTTAAAAATCCTCATTAGGTTTATTTATACTCAGCTACTTACGGCCTGCTTACTAGCTTAAGGACGCGGCCGTAAGGAGCTGGAGAAGATGAGTCATGAGCTTTACGGGAACACTTACGATCGTAAGTGCCAGTCCGTAAGGTTTTTTGTTTGTGTTACAGTCTACATTACAGCAATAAGTGCTGGACTGTAAGATTCACTGTGCCGCCCTTACGACCGTCCTTACAGGAGTAAGCTTTGGTTGTAACCTCCGAGGTCCTCTGGTTTGGCTCTGAACTCCCCCTTACAGATATAAGCATACCCGCAAGGTCCTCTGGAATATGTTTATGGTGGTATAGGTCAGCCCGTAAGTTGCTCGTAAGCCATTCTATTTGCCTTGTCCTTGATTAATTGATGCCGAGATAGCTTCAAATTCTTCGTTTAGGGTAAGGAATGCTTCTTTTGGTTCTCTCTTGTCTTTAAGTGCTGCTTGAAGCTTGAGAATACAAGACACACTAAGTTTAACACCGAATTCTACAATATGATCCTAATACAAACCAAATGAGTGCACAAAATGATATAAAATAGTAGAAATATTGTACACTCATCACTTGCCTTGTTTGGGTATGCCTTTTAGCATAGAGATTGATGCTGTGTATTATGAGCTTTGCTTGCACTTGTCTATATAGGTGACGATAAGGTGTTGACACTTGTCTATATAGGCGATGATAGAGTGTTAAGGTACGATATCCATATAAGAGATGATAATAGTACCTACAGGTGATGATAGCGCATGCCCAGGGATAGAGATATGACAATTAGACCATTGGACATACTTAACTAGGTCACATAGGACCCAAATAAATAAAACGAAATAAGAGATGACAATAGACAATAAGGAAAATAATTTGAGATTTTTGGATTGGCATGATTTATTATGCATATTATTTTACTGTTCATATTATTTGATTATTCATATTTTTCATATTGTGAGAATTAAATTGATTTGATCATTTGTATGTTATTAATTGTATTTCACTGTATGACTATCTACATGATAGTATAGGTATAGTACTTATTAAGCTATCAACTCACCCCTTACCAACCATTTTTTAGGAGTAGACAATTGAGGTTTCTTTTAGCTAACTACAAAAGAAGGGGATGCTACAAAAACACAAGTATAAACAATTTCATAAAACACCTTCACCACTGGATAAACTATGATCGAAGATCTTATTCCTGAAGTCTTGTCTTGACCAACCTCCAGTCGATCTCGACCTCCCATTGACATAAGCTATGACACTCCACCAAAATCCTTCCATGATCCCTCGAGACGATAAGCTCTCCCTCAGAAAATTGACTGATACTTCCACGCCTACTTTTTAAGCTTCTCTTTTACATCATCAATCCTTGAGTTAGGACTTATATAGTCCTTCACATGCACTATATCTTGAAATCTTACTCTTTTGTCATCATCAAAATATGACACATTCCAAATCTAGCTTTGTAACTCATGTTGCAACTTGGTCTACCTACAAACACTGATTGAGTTACAACTCTAAGTTTCAACATAACCTTAGGACATTTCTAACCCTCTCGAGTGAGTCCGGGTTGAACACGACTTAATCCTTTGATCTAAGACAAACTAGCAACCAATTGAACTCCGACGACAAATTAGTGGGAATCCCTCAAGGGTCTTCACTCACACGCGCAGACTTAGTACTCCCAATAATACCATAGTAGGTCTCATACAATCTCCTATAATCTCCATCAATGCTCTAAATTTGATCTTTAAGAAATTTGTAACCTCAACCTATATTCAATCATGTGAATTTTTGTCTTTAAGGAATTTTTAACAAATCTTCAATTGTGCTAAACATTGTCCTTAAAATATCCACCTTAATTATTACTTGGCTAATTTAGCTCCATTTCCTAATATTCAATTAAGTGCTAACCAATAATAGATTCAATCAAATCTTCATTGCTTTTAAATGGGCTCATCACGTTCCAAAGAAAGCATCCAGCTTGATTTACAACTGCATAATGCCTCCTTTGCCTCGAATATTTTTGATTTGAAATTAGTTAAACCGCCATAAATGGTCTTCAAATTTTTCCACTTCATAAGAGACCTCAATATTGGAAATTATGCATCTTATCGAGGCTAACTCACTACAACTGTTTATATATCATGTGACAAAATAATGCTAACATACTATTGCAATAACACCAATACTAACAATACTCATGCTCATATATTTAATTTAAGTGTTTCTTTTTAAGAAATTTCATATAATATAATAAAAAAAAATAATTCTTTATATATATATATGTGTGTGTGATAATGAAAGGAATACTTTTTTCAAAAGTATATAAGAGATAAATATTTTCTAAGGATAAACGACAAAATTTTAAAAAAAATATATATATATTCAACAGACAACAAAAGGTATATAAGTAAATATCAATTAATTATTATTATTATCATTATTTTGATAAAAATGGATAAACCACAACTTTATCGAAAAAGAGAAGATGAGTACAAAGACATTAGAGAAAAATGATAATAAAGTACCTAATAGAAGAGGGGAGTAACCTCAAGTAATGATTAGATATCTCTACAAGGGCCAAAGGAAGAAGTAGAATCACAAGTAGGAAAGACAAAGTTTTTAGACAAGAACATCCATGAGGAATCCATGGCCACTATCAAAGCTTAGCTACATAACAAGATAGTGAGAATTCTCCTCAATGTTTGAAGATATGCTTAGAGAGTCGAGGTTCCATTTAATGATGGAAATCGCTTCTCCTAGCTTGGTTCCCTTCAATTCCTGGGTTGCTGATAGCTAAAAAAAAATAATAAACACATGATCAATTTTGATAATAATCGAGATTGGTAGAAGGAAGTATTGATTGAAAATGCGATTGTTCCTTTCCAACTCAAATGTTCCACTGAATGACCCATATAAGAAACTTCTATGTTTCATGATACTGGGACTCCAGATTGGGAACCCAAAAAAAGGCAAAACCTTTGAAATGGAAGTTGGGACTTGTGATAAACCCAAGAATGTGGACAAAATAATTCCAAATGTGTTGCGTGAATGTAAATTGCAAGAATAGGTGGTCAATGGTTTCCACAACCCCTTTACAAAATATGTATATGGCCGTTAACAGACCTATTACAACCCTTCTTTACCTGGCGAGAAAGAATTTTATTATCCCATTCTACCCAGTTGAAAGAGATTGATTTTCCTAAGATTGATTTCTTTTTTGAAGTAATTTTGGAAAAAAACGCTAAGTCCCCCTTTATTAAGGAACCTGAAGAAGGATTTGACTAAGAAAATTTTGTTACTTTTTAAAACGAATCCTCGAATCCCTAGTTTTACTTAAGAGGGGAGGGATAAATGCTTCCAAATTATGTATCTTGGTAGGATGGCTTGATAAAATAGAGAGGATTTAAGATAGAAGTTTTACATTGAGATACATGGATCCAGAGTGTCTTGAAATAAGATGGCCATCTGGGTGAGCCATTCATCCTTGGGGGCCTACCTTCCAGCCATCTATCAAACCAAAAGGATATGGACACTCCATCCCTTATGATCGACAATAGGCACATATGAAAGATGAGGTAGACTAGGAATGATGTAGGGCCAATGAAAGAAATTTCTTGGGTGAATCATGTTAAAGGTACCATCGAGGGTGATTGTTAAAGGTAATTGAATTGCATCACTCTAAACCAACATCATATTTGACTAGAATAGATCTTCTATACCATTTTCTCATAAGAGTAAGATTGAAATCTTAGAGATTGAGGATGCCCCAACCCCCTTGTATGTGGAACTTGTAGATGCGTTTCTAAGCAACAATTCGTAACCTTTCAAACTATGATATGGTTCTCTCCATAAGAAGTCATTGTAAATTTTATCCATTCACTTACAATCCAACTGGGCAGTTTGAAGATAGACATCTCGTAAGCTGTGATAATGAACACCGAGTTGAAGATGGTGATTTGACTACTAAGCAACAGATAATTAGTATTCCAAGACGAGAGCTTAGCTTGGATAAATAGGATTAGCTTCATGCAATCTTATCATCTAGGGTTTTTCTCAAGATTATAACAAGATAAATGATGGGAAGCTGATCTTTAGAGCAGTTGGGAGTGGATACTGGACTAATACTTGGAATATGGCCAAACTTTGAAGAAAAGAGACAACTTTTCCTTAAGTTGATAGCTACCCCCTAGAAAGTCCTTTAAAGAGATAGATGATGAGTTTAATAACTTTGAGGTCTTTGATAACTTGAGTTATGAGAATGATGAGATCATCCTCTTCGATAAATCTTGGAGATGGCACATTTTAGTATTTTACCTAATGAACCAAGGGGAACCCCTTATGGAACATCATAATTAAGTGCACTAGTGAACATGACACTAAGAAAATCAGTAGTGATAGTGAAAAACAAAGGAAGGTGGGGTGCGTGGGGGAGGTCTTCCTACCTTAGTCCTCTCTGATAGTGGATATAGCCATAAGGGCACCATTAATTATCACCCAAGCTACTAACGACCAAGTGGTCTATTGGTAGCCGAGTTCCCATTAGAACCTCTTCACAAGTGACAATTCAAAGGTATAATCACCAAAATAGTCTCATCTTTTTCTCTTTCCTTTCGGGTCCCTCACTGTGGGAAATGCTTCCCGACTAGTCCTTCATTTTTGAACATGCTCACTTTCGTTAGTGCTCCCAGTCAGCTCCTCTCACTTTTAGAAATGCGCCCACCCCAGAGGACCCTAAGTGGGCATATTTCTCAAAAGCAGAGGGACCCGGTCGGGAGCATTTTTAACTAAGGGCACATTTTCAAAAGTAGAAGGACTAGTCGGGAGCATTTCTGAGTATAGGGACCAAAAGGGAAGAGAGAGAAAAGTAGAGGGACCAACTAGGGTATTATACCTAATTCAAATCATGGGTAAAACCATATTTCTGGGAGTGTGAGTAGTGGTTGTGTGTGGGTGCTCCCAGCGACCATGTATGCACAGACCCCACCCCCACTTGCTCCACCAAGGCTTATGCACGCCCTTGCTTTTCTTAGCGGCCTAACCGCTCACTTTGGCCAAAAACATCACCCAAACTTTAGAGGATGTGAGAATTTACTTAATTCAGTTAAGTCAACAAGATCTAAATCCCCTCGCTATTAAAACAATTATCAAGAAATTCCAATTGAGTATGTCAAATATTTTTCCAAAGTTTATCTTCAAGATGTATCTAGGTAGCTTCTTCTTTAAAGATTGAAAATCAACTCCTCAGCCACAATAATGTCGTCTGCGATGCTCTAGTCCTTGATAATTTTAAAGAACTATATGGGGTCGTTTGGTTCGTAGTGAATGATATTACCGTGGTAATGATATCGGGAATGTTATATGTGCAGAAATGTTATGATAATTTATGATAACCATGTTTGGTTGAAAACTCATATTATATACTAATCAAATTGATAATGTTCTAAATTTTCCAAAATACCTTTGAATCTACCATTTTGTGATAATTTAAATTTAAAATAAAATAAAATTTTGAATTAAAAAATAAATAAATTTTTAAATTTGAACATATTCTTAAAATAATGTTATTTAAATTTAATTTTTTTTATCCAACAAATAAAGTAAAGTATGAAATACAGAAATGCATGTTTTCACTTTACCAAAAAACAAATTCTACGAGTTATATATGCAAATTTTCCCCCATACAATATTGAGATTTTTCAAGGGTACATTTGCAAAAATCCCGATCATTGCTTCTACTTCTCTTCGGAGGCGCTCCCTTCCATTACTCGATGCCGCCGCCCATGAAGTTCGCCGCTTTGGATTCCTCTCCGTCGCCGGCGATATCTTCACGGGTGAGCTCCGAATCCCTCCCAGCCAATTCCCTCAACGCCTAAATCAAACTCTTGGTCGGATCAATCGGAATCCAATTCGTGGAAATAAGGAAATTCTCAAATCTAGAAAATGTAATCAAGGTATAATTCCGATTTGCATTCGTATGATCAAACTGAAATGATTTAGAGATGGAAAATCTTATATATATATATATGTAATATTCATTCGATTGAGTAATTTTAGGGTTTGCATTGATGTGGAAATTTTGGAAACCCTAGAAATTTGTTCTCTTGATGTTAAAAGATTCACTTGGCTTGATTATATCCTGCCAAAATATTTGGTTTTGCTAATGCTTTATAACTAAATTTTTTAATTTTGTCACGATTGTTGTTTATCTCTGGGCAGTTACTATTAACCTCATTTGTCTTTGGTGCATTATTCATGAAAATTTTAATTTCTCTGCTTTTCAAGTGTTTTCTTGATTTAGATTATCAATTAAAAAAAAAAAAAATTTCGTTTGATTCAGAAGTCTGCAAAATTAGATGAGCACAATTTATGCAAACAATCTAAAATTGGTGCTGGGTTTTGGTCAGTGGAAGTTAGGTTAACAACGTGTTCCTTGTTCAAAATGCAAAAGGCCAAGTGGCAGAAAAGGTTATTAAAGTGTTTCATGCAACTGGGAATTTAGATGATGATAGTCTTTGGTTTGGTTTCTGTAGACCAGTTGGTGAAAGGGAATGCTATTTTATATTTTCCTGTAATAGTTCATTCATTTGGAAATTTCAATCTGAAGGAAGACAATGATTTTGTTTATTTTGGTTGGTAATCAACGTCCAAAAGATGTTGAACTTTGGTATGCAATCTTTGTCTAATGAGCATATTACCTTGATTGGTAATGTTCTACAGAATAGTTAAAAAGGCTATTTGCTTGCTTTTGTTGTGTGTGTGTGTGTGTGTGTGTGGGGTGGGGTGGCAAAAAACAATTTACCATTAGAAAGAAAGAAATATTTATCGGTCAACATGTTTAGTTAAAGTGGGAACATTAATATGCTGTTGCTGTCATTTTCAACATCAGATTCCTACCTGCTACCAAGTGGTTCTTGTTGGTCTGTAAAGTGTTTATTTGACTTGGAAAGGTTGTAAGTATTAGACAGATACAAATCATAACTTAAAATCTACATCTTGTGTGGCCATAAATTAGTTGACTTCTGGTCAATGCAAGTTTGTGCAAGAAACAAGTATGAGGCAAATCCTGAGTGTGAATTGGTAGAAAGTGAGGAGGCATGTTTGTATCTGTTTCTAAGTGGAGTTCATGCTGTTAGTTTGCTTATTAGACATTCATTCATCCTTTGTAAGCATTAGTTGGAGCATTAGGACAGTATGACTCTTTTTTGAATCTTTGGTTAGGGCAAAGGTAAAGACTCTCAGAATGAACTAATATCCATTATTGACTTGCGTAGTTGGAATTTTTTGAGTCAACTTTGTCATAAGAATGCATGTTTGGGAGGGAAAGCAATGGAAATTTCTGGTGTTGGGTTTTTTTTTTCAGTCTTTGCAACTTTGAGAAAGAGTCTTAAGGGCCAATTGAGATAATTAATTTCACTTTCGGCGACTACTTTGCAATTTTGATTTCACACTTTCACGTGATTTTGATATGTCAAATTGTCCAATTGATCACCAAACCTTAATGTGATGTAAATGTAAAGTTGCTGCAGTGTGTCCTGCTAAAGTTTTGTTATTTCATACAAATTAAGTTAGATAACAGAGTATATGTTGTTTTAGGTGGGAAGATATAAAACAAGTGAAAATGAACACACTCTATTTATTTTTGAACAATGTTTTGAAAGAATATATGCTTTATTTTACATTCATACAACTTGATTCTATTCTTGCCATTCTATTACCTTCACTTGAATCAAGATGATGTTGAAAGTGCATCTTTAACCTAAGAGTTGATAGTCAGGTGCTCTATATATATATATATATATATATTTTCTTTTTCTTTTTGATTTTGCCACTTTGAAAAACAGAAAGCAGTTATTGTCATGAATGAATCCAAATGTACCCATTCCTTTTCTTTATAGAGGGACAGACTTGTACTGCCATTCATAAGTGGTATAATACCCAAATTGGTCCCTCTACTCAGAAATGCTCCCAAGTAGTGCCTCTACTTTTGAAAATGCTTTCATTTAGTCCCTCTACTCTAAAAATAGATTAATTATTTGATTGTATTTTCAAGAGTAGAGGGGACTCAGACTCGAAGAGACATGATAAGGGACTAAATTGGATCATTTTCAAGAGTATAGGGATTAATGAGGCGCATTTTTTAGTAGAGGGACCAAAAGGGAAGAGAGAGAAAAGTAGAGGGACCAATTCAGGTATTATACCTTCATAAGTTGATGCCATTGCTATGCCTCATTGCAAACCACAAGCTATAGCTGATTCATTCTTATTCTAAAATGGCCACTTTAGCTGCCAAACTTTTCCTTTCAAGAATTGGTGATTATTCATTAAGCAGCTTTTAGTACAATACAATCACACCCGAAATTTGAATTTGTGGCACTTATTTGGATTACAATGTTATTAGAAATAATTGAGTAAATTATATGTTTTCCAACAAATTGAATTCTACCTTGTGCCTAAATTTCCTAGACAATTTACTTCTTCCTTGCTGCATGGTTTTTTTTTTCTTTTGGATCAACTTGTTTATTGTCCAATTTATGTTATGATTGAATGTCTGATGATGCACATTGAAAACAGGAGGGGGAAAAAGGAAATGTAAAGTGTGATTTTCCGATCTTTTTGAGGTTTAATTCATGACATGCACATTATGTTTGAACCAGTGAAATGATTTGAATTTGGAATATAGATTTAGTGAGGATCTTGTTCTTTGTTGTTATTGTTGTTATTATTATTATTGAAAAAAGGCAATGTAAAATGTGATTTCCGGATCTTTTTGAGGTTTAATTTATGCCAATTTAGTATCTTGTTCTTTGTTATTATTATTATTATTATTATTATCAAGATTCATATAAGGTAATGTAAGGTTATCTAATTTTGTTACTTAGGGTAAGATTACTACATTTTTAGAATTTGGTAACTTAGGAAATATTGATGGGCCGTTTGTAATAAGATTAATGTGGTAATATGATTGGGAATGCTATATGCCCAGGAATATTGTGATAATTTATAATAACCATATTTGGTTGGGAACTAATATTACATAGTAATCAACTTGGTAAAGTTTTATATTTCCGATAATATCGTTGTATCTACTATTTATACAAGCTTACATTTAAAATAAAATAAAATTTGGGATAAATATAATTAAATTATAACATCAAAAGTTAAGTTTTGCACATTTTTCCCAAAATATTTTTTATATTTAAAATTTTGAGCAAATGGATAGTTAGGATAAAATAATATTTTTACATGAAAAAATTAATTATAATAAAAAAAATTAAAATTTTGAATTGAAAATATTCTTCAAATAACAAATTAGTTATTCAAATTCATTTTGTCATATAACGGGGTAAGTATGAAAATTATTATTTTTAAATAAAATATATATTTGTTCAAAAATTATTTTATATTATCACCCATTTGATAATTCATCATAGTCATTTATTTTGGTGATATTCTTTGGTAATATTCTAAGATTAGTAATCATGGATATATATCCTTCAATCAATCCAAATGCACAATTTTTTCGTAACTAATCCAAGTATTAATATGACTAATTGTGAACTAAATGGTCCCGTAATGTGATTAGGTAACATTATAGATAATGTGATTACTAATTTAATAAGTGGTAATGGAATATTTTGAGATGGATATGGGCATCAGTAAAAATCATTTTCATTTTTTTCACACATCTTTTTTTATGAAAGTGTATTTATTGAACTATTGTTCTGGAGTAAAGAAAAACATTTAAGATAATTTTTTTTTTCAAATAATAAATTGGAGAAAAAAAAATTCTGCATCTGTCATTTCTTACATTGGCATCAAGTTATTAACATCACCAACTTATCAAATTGTTTGGATCCAATTTGTTATTAGTAAATCATCGTCAGTCACAAGTTACAGAGGTTATATATTTCAAACTTTACATTTATCTTCAACGTTTTCATGTTTAAGCATGTTAACTATTGTTTTGATTTTTTTTTTTTGTTTAATTAAACTATCTGAATATTAAAAGAATGCTTTTGCAAAGTACTAGTTTATGTATATGAATATGATTGCATCTACATATTTATTTATTTATTTATTATTATTGTTATTTGGCTTTGTAAAACATCGTTGTTTTTCAGGATTTTTATTTTAATATGATTTTAAATTATCATTTAATATAATTTTGGAGATTAACCCTCTACAGTATTAATGACAATAAACCAAAAATTTTAAAATCTTCATTCAACATGGCAACTAAGACAATCAAACATGTGACACATTTTTATAAATTTGAATTTCGACAGAAAAACCAGTATAATTTAAATACCTAAACAATAATATTAATTTTTTAATTATTTTAAAGATCAAGAACAAATGATTGTCCAAACGCTAGTAGGATTAATTTTTTTTTTCTTTCTTTGTTGTATGTGTGTGTGTGTGTGTGTGTTTTTTTCAAAAACACTGGTGTACTATTTGTAATGAATTCTCATTAAATTCTGCCTTAATCAATGTGCACGCCAGTAGAACAATTAAATAACTACCCATCCAATAAAATCTAAGTTGAACAGAGAGATTTTAATTTGCAAAAGACCCACATCTGCAACAGTTCATCTCCAAATTCAGACAAAAAGTCTTTGCAACCAGAGTGAGACAGCATTCAATGATATATAAATGACACCAAATAATAATGCTCACCTTCAACTCCATTAATTTATGCTCCAGTTACATCCCATTTCTGGTCAAAATTCAACCACCTGATTGAGAAACAAAGACAAGAAAGTCTCTGCATATTTATATTTACACCAAGATATTAAATATGCAACATAGATTTCATTCATTATCAGTAACACACTTTAAAATATAACACCTAACCCTAGAGTTTCAATGTCATGCAATATTTATGAAATCAAAAGAAATAAAAAAAAAAATATAATAATCATACTTTCACTCATCATAAGATAAAAAAGAATTTACATGATTCTGCAATTTTGCCTACTCCACAGAACTATGATCAATTATTGAGAAGAGGAATTCACTTAATTCCATAAACATTCACACCAAAGCCATGCCAAACCCTAGTATTGCCGACCGAGGGGATCCCTAGGACCCCGCTACGCAACTCTACAAATCAAGTTCCATGTTTTCTTATTCAGTACAATGCAACATTGAGTAGGCAAAAAAATTAACATAGCATTGAATGGTCAAGATCAATGAGAAGATTTGTAAGACTGTAAATTAGATACATGGGTCACAAACCTGGCCTGATGTGAGAGTTCATTTCATCTGCCCTTTCTGAGGTTTGTCTGGCTTCATTTATAAAGATCCATGGCATCTACTCACTATGTGGCTTGATTTCAATAAAGAGTTGTCCTTGGCCCACCTGCCAGTCTCAGTACTAATTCACAAAGATAGTAATTGTTATATAAAGCTGTAAAAATATTTATAATATCGTGTAGCCGATCTTTGTATAAATCACCGATATAACTCTCAAGATTTCATCGGTAATTTGAGACTTATACATGTACACTGAAAATAAGATTTAAAGAGATCAAAGATAAAAATGGTTCGGCCCCTACTAAATGAAGCAGCCAGCTTTGACAAAATTTTGATTGTGGGTAGGCTGGTTCAATGATGGTTTGGAAAACAAATCAATAGTAAAACAAATAAGGAACACTAACTGATACATTTTCTTAAGATTTGCTGACGGTTAGTTTTGTGTCTGCCGATGCAATCATGTTTAAATGAGGGCTTGGAAACCAAGTTGTTGCATTTCTCGAAGTCTCCATCCTGGGTAGAAATCTCCTTCCCCGAGTTCTTCAGAGTCCATTTGTTGCATAGCCCATGCATAGTATATTGTGTGTATGGTGTCCTTGATGAAGGAAAAAAAAACAATCATTTTAGTCTGACAAAAGATGTATGCAACTGTTTCATAAAAAAATGGTGATTAGGTTTGCACTCTTAAGTAACAACTCAAACTTTTGGTTGCAAGGATAAAAAGCTGACATCACTCTGGACAAGCAAAATAAGATGTTTCAAAATTTTGGATTACACTTTCGATCCAAGTTCAGTTGACTGGTGAATAGTAGAGAATGACAAATCTAATGATCATGGAGATTAATGACTTGAGATCACATTTCATATACTTCCAAAAAGATTTAATATTTACAGTAAAACAAATGATAAAGGAACACAACACAGATATGGATGGAGAGTAACAGCATGCTTTTCAAGGGAACCAATGAAGTATGCTGATGCAAAGCAGTAGACATCATCAAAGCCTGCTAGGATGCACACTGAAAACTAAGAATAGTGTGTACTCCTACATCCAACTTAAGCAAAACGGTTCATAATAAAGGCAAAAGGCCACTGCGTGAAATGGTCAAAAGCCTTTCTGTGAGTATCATATCTTCAAACAACAGTAAGGATGATTCAGAAAATTTATTCATAAATAGATTCCTTAGTTGTTCACCTTTCCTCCAGCTGTTATCGCACCTTCTCTATCACGTACACAATAGATCTGCTGTGTTTGAAACTGCAAAAATCAAATCAAATTGTTCAGTAATCCAATTTAGTAGCTTGTATAGCTACCATGAGACGATCCAATGTTCACGGACTATGAGAACAAAAATCATGTGGAGCACATAATGTTATTTAAACCAAAAAGTATTTCTTACAGCAACAATAATAACTGGGGTAGATCCCATCAATTTCGTTTCTCTAACATCAGCCTCAGAAATATGAAGAATCTGCAGAGTGAACAAGAAATAACATCAACAGAGACAGAAAACGTAATACAATTAAGCAACAAACTGAAATGCATAACAGATTGATATAATGTGGAAATCTAAATGCTAATCCTGCAATATCCTATCAACCGCAGCAACTGAACTCAATGATGACCAAAAAGAACAAAAATAATTGGAAAAACCTCAAGTGTTTTAAAGAAGACCAACAATATCACACAGTAACCAATTTTAGCACAAAGAACACTGAAAATCAGGCGCCTGCATTAAATTCTGATTTTTTTTTTTTAAAAAAACAAAAGCATTCGCTTACTAGTAACTTAACAAAGAAAGATGCCTTTTTCTATTGAGTTTGGCTTGACTTATGAAATAAGCTAACACCGGTGAAGGTGGTATTAGCTTATTCCAGAGTAAGAGCCACAATCTGGAATATGCTAATTTTACTTCAGCTTAAGAGACGTTATTCCTCTCTTATTCTCTATCCAAATACTATCGTAACAACAACAACGGCAAACAATAGAAACAGAAAACGTAAGTTTGGGTGACATTCAAAAGATTGAATGTTTGACATATGATCATTAACATAATAAGTTATCAATTACCAAAGCAATAATTTGTACCTTATTTTCAAAAAACATGCCCTGAGTTTGATAGGCAGTACGCTCTGCTTTGCATCTTTCTATCACTTCATTGCTACAGTATTTTTTCAACACCTCCTCATCACCCTAAACATTAAAACAGCTGGTGCTTAGTTGAGTGAAAGAAAAGCCATGTAATGCAAGGTTATTGACTTGGAAAGTTTACACAATTGAAAACAAGAAAATAGAAAAATCTATTTGAACCAGTGACGAAATAGAATGCAAATTGTCAGTAAAATGTTAACAGCCACCTTCAGGTATGCAGTAAGAACAGGCCTGATCATTTCCTGAACTTCAGCCACAAATTCTGGAAGCGAAAAAGATCTTGCACATGCAAATTCACATATTAGTCACAAGCTTAACCATAACTCATGCCAATTACACAAATGCCAAGTGTCTTACGGGTCCCGACGTCTGATTTCCTTAAATGATTGAGCAGTTGCAGTTTCTCCAAAAACAGATTCATTCAAACTGCAAAAACGAAGACTTCAAATCATCCTTAAGAATTGGAATAAGAGTGAAATCACACAAGAACAACATATCACACATGAGAACTTTATATAACACCAATTAATCTGGGAAAAGGGGCCAGTGAGACTCATGCTATACTAAAATATAGAGACTTGCAATCAATAGAACAGAAATGGTTTAGCTTGCCACTCTGTTTAAGAGAAGAAAGCATTTCAAAAATACTTTCTATGCAAATACTATGAAAATTTAATGCATGAAGAAATGAGACAGTAAACCATAAACAATGAAAATTGTTAAGACATACAGAGCATATTTTCAATAGTTGAATGCTCATGAAGTAGGTGTGTGCTAGTCTCAACAAGGTTAAATTCCTACTTTTCAATACTAGTTTATACAAAGTTCTGAGCAAAACATGAAGAAATCCAGGAGTTCAGCAGCGTTAACTACGAGCATTGATTAGATATATTCTGCCCCCAATCCTCAGCTAATATTAGGTGCTAACAAAGTTTATATGCGTTTCATATGGTGCACACAACACACTAATTTTTAATATGTACAAGCTATATCAGAGTAGTTATGTTTAGTTTTATTTTGAAAAGATTCTTGCTTGCGCCTTAAAAGTCAAAAAAGAAACAAACTAATGATGCGTATACATATAAAAACTAAATCTGAATCTTGAACTGTTGCTAGATATCATAGTTTTCACATGTTATGCCTTCTAAGGTTCTACATCTTATACAACATTTTTTACCATGTTGTACGCAAATATTATGGTTCCTAGCAAAGAGTTCCACCATTGCTACTATAGTCACAAATTTCCTGAGACAACAGCATAATCCCATCCCTGGCTACTAAATTGTTGAGAGAACAAGCTTTTATCTGGTTTTCAAAAAGTTTATAATTTGGTTTTTCTGAGAATTATTTTCTATTTCGATTTTATGAAAATGAATTTAACTCAGAAAATTGAAACAAATTTTTATTTAGAAAATAAGAACTCCAAGAGAATACATTTCTTTTCCACTTATAAAGAATTTCAAGAGCACTAAAAAACATGTCTTCTGATTTTTAGAGAACCGAGTTCTCTTTATGGATAAAGAAGCAAAAATCATATGCACACAGGTTTACTTCCTCATTTTGATTCTCCAAGAAAATGAAAACACAGAAACAGGGTAAACCAACAAGAATTTCTCCTTCCATGGCCACTCCTGCTGTTCCCTACAAAATTACTTTCTGCAAGGATAAAAATTGTTCATGTCATTCTCATTTAATTTTCAGTTCTTTTCTCCTCTCCAACCAAGTAAAAATTGTCATCCAAATGATCTAAATCTTTAATGAAAATGAAAGGAAAGAAGTCATAATTTGCTAATATATTTCCTTCTGTACAAAAATAGACTATGAATAAATTCACAAGTTATATTAGGGTGAACTCTGATAACAAATTCATAAAGAGGCTTAATTATATAATGTCTAAAATTTATGGAAGAAAATAGAACATAAATTGAGCCAATGGTCTTCATATGATAATTTGGAGTCAAGATAACCAAATAAAGTGCATAACAATGGTGAATCTGTAACTTATAAAGCCAATGTATGATTAAGAAGTAAAAAAACTTCTTGGTTTTGTATCTCAAAATCTAGAGGTCTCCACTGAAGATATTCAAAAGAAGATAAAATGACTAAACCATAGAGAATGAGATAGAAAGTTACTCTTGAATCTTGTGAACAACAGGATGATCACTAGTCTCCCACCTTTCTCTCACGTCCTCCGCTATCTGCAATCATAAGAAGATACATTTTTTAATAAAGTTAATAGAATTTCTTTGACCAATGAAATTCTGCCATCACACACACACAAACACAAGAAAAATAAAAAATAAAAAGCCCACCTCCTGACTCATTGTTACAACAGGTTTGCTGTATCCAGACACACGCTTATATAGAGGATGTCCATGCATCTGGAAATAAAACGTTCTAAAATTATCATCAAATTAAGGCAGAAGCTAAATCTCACTGGAATTCAAGGACTACCTTATTCTTGAATGCTTCCCACTTCTCCCCCAACCGTGACTTTTTAGACGGCAAAACAACAATATCTGTTCTTGTACTTCGAGGTTCAGAAGTAGAATGGACATTATTCTGCATTCGTCTTTGTTTGGATGAGCTTGAGCTTAGTTCATCTTTTAATATATCATAGCCTTTTGTGGCCAATCCAGATACTCTTTCCTCTAGTTTCCGCAATGTAACAGAAACCTTAGGAGTAGAAGAAAGAGTTGACTTAATTCTGTCAAAGAATGACTCCACTTCTGCAGATGATTCCTTAGAATCATTAGATTGGTAACTTTGTGAACTCTCGGCGCCAGGCGTAGCATTACTTCCATCTTTGGCATCTGTTTTAGTTGTGGAAGACCTTGAAAATTCAGCTTTTCTGGGTCCAAAAGTCTCTTCATTCTAAGTAAAAAATATAAACAATATAAGCATAAGTTATTGCAACAGAAAACAAGTAGTTTGAAAGCCTTAACAAAAATATGCTTTCTTCTATACCACTCCTTTCGCAGCTGAGAACCTTCCTTTGAAATGTGCAGAAACCTGAACAGAAGAATTGCAAATAAATCCTTTAAAGAAACAAATTTGAATTAACGAAGTGTGCAGAACTCAAGGCACTTGATATCAATAATTTAATTTCAACATATAAAACGAGATTACTAGAAAAGACTTATCATGGAGAGAGAAATGCAGACATCTACTCAAGGATTTTGCCAGAATTAAAAAGGCCCCACTTTTATTTTTCTCAGGGTGGCTAAACTTATAACATCTCATCTGGACTTAATATTCAACAACTGCACTTTACCTCTTCTTGGGCAGCAGAGAACTTCTCTCTCAAATTAGACGAAACCTGCAAAAGGTGTTTCAGATTACTTTTAAAATAATACATATGGTTGTTATTACATTAATCATTAAATATTTTAAAGAAACACTTGAGAAATTTCTATCCATTAATCAGACAGAAATTTGTGCAAATGAACAAGCGTGATCAGAAAATGATAATCACTGAACACAACCACACCTGTCTTGTACAAATCTGGAGGCACACTCCATAAGCAAGATAAGTTTAGACCCACAATAGAACATAACATGAATATTTAGAATTCAATACAATGGAAACATGATAAAAACATTTCAATATGAAAGGACAAATAATTAAAAGCCCCATATAAAGAGTAGATTAAGAGAAGAATATTTGGGTAACTTTAAATTCTAAGTTACGCAATGACATAACTATTCAATTACATTAATCTGAAAAATATTTTAAAAGCAATAAACAAGAAAAAAACTTATGCTTGGTGCAAATAGAGCCAAAGAGAAAATTATACTCATCAAAAAGGGTTTTTAAAGTTGCAGATTAGTGCATCATAGTAAGAACACTATCAAGATGGATATGGTCGAAATTTAACTCAATCTAAGTCTAATTTGAGCTAACTTTGAAGTTTCTCCATAACATTTTTTTTCTAGCAGAAAATAAATCAGAAGTTGGACTAAATCAAATTTTGAATGGAGCTTAAACTTAACATTCTTAGCTAGTGTTCAGCATATCCAAATAGTGGCATGACTATGTTGAGCAACATTTGTTATTTTGTAGGGATGCAAAGTAGCATAATGATTTTGTCAAATAACTAGAAAAAGGAAAGAAGAAATAAAATTTCAACGGTAAAGGACCAAATTGTAAAATTGATTTTTTCCAGTTGGATATGTAGATCATAACTTTGAAAATGAAATTCAAAGGGATCACATAGGAGATGATAGTCTGAATCAAAAAACAATAATACAGTAACTAGATTCACCAAATCTAAGAAAAGTAAATGGTTCAATCTATATATCTTGAACCAATAGATAAGTGAATAATGAATTAGGATGTTGAAACATAAAAATCAAATAATACAGAAGAAGAAAGATATCATAAGACATTTGAAACAATTCCTTTTTGAATAGAGGAACTGCTCCCAAGTAGTGCTTAAGCAATTAGGATGATTAATCCAAAGATTGATCACTCCAAGCCTATTGACAAAAAAGATTTGCATAAGCCACTTCTCAATGTTATCCATAAAGATACCACTAATTGGATGGTGTTAACGAGACTTGCATCTTTTAACATAAACTCAAAATAAACATTCAAGTTATAGGTACATTGAGCAAGCCTAAACATTAGGAAGACTAACCAATGCCGAGAAAGGTGATCTAATTAGTAGCATACCACCTTTTAAATATCCCAAACATACAGCCTTATTGCTAACAACCAGCCAACAAATGGCTCCTTATTTCTATTAAAATCCATACCGATGAGGACTTTTCATGTTAAGAAGGCAAACAGCCAATACATATCCCTATACACCAAATAGAACATTATTTAAGATCAATAAAAGAATAATGTACATATGCCTGATATCTAAGAGAGCATAATGGAAAAGGTAACACATGGTGAAGAGAAATATACAATTGAAGAAAAAAAAAGTATGCAAAACATGCCAAAAGACTCCAAACAAAAGCATACACAAATAAGAAGCATGCACACTTACTGATGATTGGCATAAGGACCTCCTACTAAGAAGTTGAAAAATGCCTCTTCCACTGGCCATTTAGAAGAATCTTTCACTACAATGTACAAGATAAAGTTCAGAATACGAAAGTAAATATATTCTACATTGAACATCACATAAATGCTGAGAGAGTGGTACAACATAGAAACAAATTGAGCATGGCATAACTGTTATGCCATGAGTGCAGGGAAAAAATAGTCATAGGATATAAGGGATAAGTGAAAGAAGATGGGGGAAAAGTAAGATGAGGATTAGGAAAAAATTTTATGCAAACCTTAAGATAGGGAGAGAAAGTGGTTACCATGCAAGTTATATAAAGAAAAAGGGTGCATGAGTAAATAGAAAATAACATAAGTTAGCAAGAAAGCTGGGTGAGAGTTGGGAAAATATATTTGAGGTAGACAACCATCAATGTACATGAACATATATTTGGTGTAGAGAAAAAAGTAGTATACATTAAAGAAGAAAATCATCAAAGATCCTATGACTTGGTCACATCGTAATCTTGAAGCATATTCTTCTGTGTCCATTTCAAAGCATATCTTATGGTTATGGTTCAAAAGACATACACCTGCTGTACAAATATAAATATCAAAATTCCCCGAGTAATATGTGGCTGATATAACATGGAATTGGTGTTATCAAAAAGACTTAAAAATTCACTAATGACATCTTTACACCAAGGTCTTCCCTATCAAAATTTCCAGAAGAAAGTGTTGATTTCATCAATAAATTCCAGTAGGAGCAAAAATAAAATATCCGCATGAAGGCAAAGCAAACGTATTTAACTGCAATTTCTAACTACAAAGGCATTCAATGGATTCGTGATCTCAAAACTATTAACAATATTGCTTAATCAAAATTTCCAAGTCATTGCATTGGAACTAGTTAAGATATCAAAGTATTCAAAATTTTGCAGACCATATTTTGTTGCCATAAAATTTGGAAACTTCTATCAATTCCATATAAATCCATCAATTTTCACCATTAGAAACACAAATTTAACATCCATTTAATATTTTAAAGAATACCAATTGTAGAAAAAGAAAGAAGAACCATATTGATTATAATCCTAGACATGGGCAAATAAATATCCAACCATTTATTCTACCTTTCCACCTAAAATCTTAGACACCCAATATGCCTTGGTACTTTTCTTTAGTTTATTGATCCTAATTCCTAAGCTTCTTCTTAAGAATTTAATTATGCCCAAGGGCTTAAGAAACGAAGAAGTTAAAAGCTAATTGGCCTTGGTACTTGATACTTTTCAAAGAAATTTATATCATCAAATTCTCATGTCTACTCAATGATTTTTAAAGCATAAAAAAGGCAATAAGGTAGATTCTTTCTTAAATAAGTGACAAAACTAAACTAAATTTGTGCAAAAGAAACATTTAAATATAAACAATAAGTGAGATTTCATATGATGGCAAGAACAATTTACACAACACATTTTGCACCAAAAAGTCTAGTTAAACAGAATCTAAATTACCAAATATTTCCCACTAGAAAAATGTGATCCCTCCTTCAAATGCCTGGAATCAAACTTAATAACCAAAACAATCAAATTTGATATGCTAGATTTCATAAATACTATAACCTTAACATTGTCACACACTCTTAAATCACCAAACTTATCAAACAATCACCTTTTCCTCTAAAAACACAAACAGAACCTGCACCATGTTTGCCTGTGTGTGAACCATGCCAGAATCATGACAAAAGCGTGATTTTCTTTCCCAACTGAAACATATCAGACATTACAACCTACTATCAATCTTCATCACCAATAATTCTCAATCCATCAGTGTTTAACATTGCTAAACCAATGAAGAACAATGACCAATGCAACTTCCACATAAAAAGAAAGAGCAAAGTTTATCCAAAAAATCAAATCATGGACCAATTACAAGTTCAAAACTTTAAAACAAGAAGTCTCACACAATCCAACCAAATTGTGCAGCAAATGCATCACACTGTAAAAACGCCAACCCATCAACTCATGGAAACTAGAGATTTCATTTCGATCGATTATTCAAACAAAACTTTTGGAATCGAGACCGAAATAAATCAACAGAATCAACAATCAAAGAGCACCATACAACAACGCTTCAAAAGAACTCAAACAAGTGAACAAAGGGAGCAAAATATTGGAGAATCACCGGGAAAAGAGCGTAGAATGAGAGACGCCGGCGAAGTCGGAGACGGAGGAAGAGAAGGCGACGAGGTTGGAGAGGATTCAATCGCAGGGTTTTGGACCGTGTGACAAGAAAAGAATGGAGGTTGTCTAGGGCATGCAATGCAAAACACCTTTTTGTGGAAAAGCCCTTACAAGACCTAAATTTACAAAAACACCTTTTTGTGGAAAAGCCCTTACAAGACCTAAATTTACAAAAACAAAGAAAACTAAGGCTTTTTATTTTTTAGACCCTACGAAAAAGCAGAATTACTCGCCTAACTCCCTTCACTTTGGGCTATTTCCCTACTTTACTTTTTAATTGGTTTAATTGTCATACGGTCTCTATAATTGTGTATATTCTACCTTTTTAGTCATTCTAATATTTTTTTAATACAATTAAGTTCTCATATTTGATCGAGTTAGATCGTTCTAGTCCAGTGCAATATTTATAGGTACAATTAAATTCTTATATTTTACACTTGCCCATCTACTTTGTGGACTAAAATAACCCAACTCGACTAAATATAAAGATTTAATTGTACCTAAAATTATTGCATAGACTAAAGTGGCAAAAAGTACATAATTATAGGGATCTGCACATCAATTAAACCTTTTTAATTATTTAAATTATTTTAAAGTTATTTTATTTGTGAAAATTACTCTAACACAATTAAGTTATTAAATAGTTTGCACTTAAATGCTGACTGTTGCTGATTAGAAAATTTTAAAAAAATGAAAAACCACAGTTTGACACATTCTTTATTTTGTAATTGCCAATGTGACTTATTTTAGACTTTTTTTAACCAATTTTTTAAAAAATTATTAGAGTTTTTAAAAAATTATTATTTTTAAAAATTGAGGAATTGCATGGAGCATCCCTCCCATTTTGTCAATGGAGTAAAAAATCCTTTGAGTTTTCTATATCCCCTATAAGTCCTTCCTTTTCTATATAAATACTTTCAAGTCCAATAGTTGACTAACGGTGTTGAAAACAGGGATAAAATGACTATGTTGCCCTCAATTGGTTATAAGATTTTGAAAAAAGTTTGAAAATTGAACAGTTATTAAGTAACCATCACATTCCCATACTCATCTTCTCTTGAGAAATCAAAACCTTTCATCTTCCTCCGTTGGATGGACACATCACAGCCGCCCCGCGTTCTTCTCGTTGCTACAGGAGAGAAGGAGAAAACTTGAGAGCATCCTTGCCCTCTGTGTGCACACTAAAAAAAGGTGTGAAGGCTAACGGCATTGGAGGCTAAGACCCTTTAAATCTTTGGTTAATGTTATCTTATCTTGCATTTATTGTTTATTGTTTGTTAAATTGGATTATCATTGTGCATAAGCCCTGTAATTCCTTGATGAAGACCTGAATTTTGAGTGTGTAGTTAGTTTGTACAATAGGTTTGTGCCCTAATTTTAGTTGTAATGAAAAAATCTGCACGGATGTATGAAAAGCAAGTGTCTTTTGTGCGCAAAATCTCTCTAATAACATTGTTATCATAACGTGGAATTTATTTTAGGGTTAGTATTTACAAATATATTTGATGTTCAATTTTTTTTTGCTAATAGTCCTCTTACAGATGAGATTGTATCTTTTTAGTTGTATTATGAATGGATGATTAACATTTAGAACCAAAGAAGATGTGAATGGATCATTAACATTTAGGATTCATGCGTTTTTATTATAAATGGGATTTCTATTAGTTTTTATTGTGGACATCTCTGTTGTTCTGTTGATTTACAGAAGACAATTGCTTGCACTGTGAGTTCTTTTTGATATTATGTGCAAATTATATTGTTTGGCAAAGATATAGTGGTTTATGACTTTGTTGTTCAAAAAATATATGTCGCATAACTAATTTGTTTTGTTTGTGTAATTAGGAGGATTATGACCGATAATTCAAGGAATCTTGTGAATGGACGTTGTTATTTAGCACCAGTTGTTGATACTATCAACCAATTAAAGAAGATGATGATACGAAGGAACTGGGAGATACTTCGACGGACACTATTCAGCCACCTTATGGACATTGAGCCCATAGTCCAAGAGCGCAGTATTTTGGATGCGTAATTGCATATGTTTGATGAAAGGAGCAACACATTCCATTTGGGGGATAGTTTTATGCAATTCAAGGTCGAAGATGTTTCGTTAATATTAGGATTACAATGTGATGGCACCACCATTGACTTCAAAAGTAAAAAGGAACATTGAGAGTAGTACTTCAGCAAAGGAGTAGACTGAAACAGGGACTTCCTAGTGAGATCGTTAATGAATATGGTACTAAAAAAAGAAAACAAGAAAGAAGAAAAGTTTGTGAAGCTTTTATTAGTGTACATTTTGGGATTTCTACTTTTCCCCACAACTTCGTGTTTGTCACCGGCATGGTTACCCTACTATTTGGACAATCTATCAACAAGAGGGCAGTACGCATGGGCACATGCTACACATAAGTGGATGATGGATGATGTACCTATCATAGCCACTCGTGTGAAAGAGATATGCACCGAGAAGCAATCAAGGATAGGATATCTAAGGGGTTGTACTATTGCATTAATCATTTGGTTTTATGAAGTCACAGGTAATGGGAAGAAGATTCACTTTGGAAAAACACAATGCATCCTCTGTTATGGTGTTGGTAGTTATAAGAAACAAGCTGCTATTAGTGCCTTGATTGAATCACTAGAGGGAAAGAAGGTATGCATAGTTTAGCATGTAGTCGCTAATATTCTAATTTCGGTTTTAATATTACAATATAATACTCATAAGTATGTGGTATGAAATTAATATTTATAATTGTCGTGTTGTATCACACATATCTATTCACAATTTGGCAAACTTGTTTACTTATCTATGTAAATGTTCAGTATGTTATATAAGTCTTTCATTTTATGTAAAGATTTTTATGTATAAATTTCCATTGTACATGTTTTTGTTGATGTTTGTTGTCTTCTGCTAGTTTGTTCCACTCGTGGTGACAGACAATCTGAAGTTGAACTGCTCAGATATGGAAAGGTTTACCAAAATAACACATTGATGGTTTTAGAGACATCCGATGCTATCAAAGCACCTAAGTATGTGAGAACAAGGCGAAGGAAATTAGATGAGAAACTGAAGGGGAAGCCCTCCCAGATGAAAGGTCAGCATATTAGGCAGTGAGATAGCATATAGTGGGAGTCTGGCCATCAATCACTATCCTCAAGTCCAGTGAGGAATGCCATGAAAGATGAAAACTATGAAACTTTGATGGAAGAGTTGATAGCACTTCGTGCAAAGGTAAGTGTTCTTGAAGGAAAGGAAGATGTCGTTAAGAGGATTGAGGAGTAACCCACCCTAGAATGTATGGATAATATTGGTCATTCAATTGATCCGCCCCATGATGATCTCTCTGCACCCCCAGCAAAATAGTTAAAGAAAGTGGCATCCAAGCCAGAGTACAAAAACCCCCATTGGCGGACATATCTAAAGGGTCTTAGTACGTTAAGCCAATTACGCGCGTTACAAGGGCAGTGAAATCCTCTTGCCCGGTACTTTCTCCCTCAACAAAAAATGTTAGCACTCGAAAAGGAAAGAAAAGGGCTACGCCAACTCCATCACAAATGAGTGTGGTCGATAAGCAAACCATTGATGACATTGACAATGCAATAGAGTCCTTAACCCAGTTGAAAAATGAGGAAAAATTGTCTGCAAAGGAGGGGGAGAAGGAAGCATGCCTTGCAGAGGAAATACAAGACATCCCCACCAGTTTAGAAGACACAGGGTTACATATATGCCATGAAAAGGTAAACAAACCTCCAAAAGATTTTATCCTAAAAAAAAACCAACCCGTGGGTTTTGGTCGCCTGAAAAAGTTACAGCAAATGGCGTTGAGTGTGTTTCTCATCACCATAATAGATAAGCAGTACCTCAACAAATATTTCACGCTGTGTTGGTTGAATTTCACACTATGTTGGTTGAATTTTAGGTTAAATCTTCACTATCATGGTGTATTAATAAATTTTTAAGGTTTATGTGCGAGTTTCAATTTGTGCATGTTAGTATTACAACTAACAATTTAGATATCGTCGTAATTGTTTATTTTTATTGTTAAGTTTTTATATTTATTATATGATGTTAATATGTTTCCTTGATATCATACCAAGACTGTTGTATGGAGTAGTGGATGGGGTCACATAACCCGATCTCATCTGCGTGCTTTAATCGATGGCAAATTTATGGTGCCGGATTCTGTCATCAATGTGTTAGTCCTCATGTTACTTAATTCTTTGAAGAAATTCCCCCACGAGTTCAATAGACCTACCACAATTTGCAGACCTATGGCGCTTGCTTTGTCACAATAGGAGCATTCAATTGACGGATTTGATAAAATGATGCCCCCCAGCTTTAGAAGATTATGTGAGAGTGAAACTTGTTCTCATGCCGATTGCTTTGAACAAACATTACCATCTTATTATCCTCGATAAAGACAAGAAGGAATATTTTCATTATTCATATGTCCGTAGTCTAGTTTATGATCAAGCAACAAATGCTATGGTAACATTGATGCATATAATGATTCCCATTTCGAGTTTGTGCTAATTTTTTGTAACTTTGTTTTCATGTTTTATAGCGTTCCTTGTTTGAAGATCGTTTATGAAAAAAATTCAATATCAGCGAGACGGCATCATATACACTTAGTCATGTTCGTGAATGTCTACAACAGAGGGAGGACAATGTCGATTGTCTAGTATACCTAATGCGCTTCATGGAACAGCTTCTGCATGGCGAGGAACTCAGATGTTTCCCATCTACGATTGGAGTACGCTGTACGCATCTTGTTAGATGGCATCACACAAAACACACCCTAGTTAGCATTGCCTACAAAAGCGTCAGAGGCAACTATAGACGCTGGGAAAAAATAGATGATGAACCACTACAAAGCCACCCAGAAACTGATTATCAACCAAAGACCGCGCCACCCATCCCAGAAAGTAATGAGGAGGCACAGCCGAACGGTGACTCTACCAAATCGTCAAATTACTAACATGAACTGAATGCCCTCAATTTGAATATTAACTTCACTAAGAATGATCATTACTGTACTGTCTTACTTACTTATGCTTTACAACTTAATGGTAATAGTCGTTATTGTCTAGTACTATTCATATATACCATATTATCTCTACTTAATCGCCTCATCCTCACTTTCATTTCTTGATGACCAATAAAGCTTATTCCTATCCAGTTACTGTGTTTATTGTGTATAAATTGAATATGCCGCCCGTTATTGTATGGTTCTATTTTCATGTGTGGTTTGTTGTTTACTTCCACACATATAAGTTCATTTTTATTATCTGCTGACCAATAAAGCTATTTACACTTCAAGATTCGCCATTCATAGCCAGTATTACTATTTACATATATGGTTTGTTGTTTATGATTACACAATCATGCGCAATTTTCAAAACATGTTATCCTAGTTCATTGTACAACAAAAACATGAACTCCACCAAGTGCTCAGTCTGCGATTATTTCACTACATGTTGCCCTGTTATGTCCGATTAAGTGGCAATGACTATAATGTATTTCACGCACATACCATGCTTGTGACTCAATCCGCTTGCGCCTCGGACAACCAGGTCTTTTCTTTGAGATAGGCGGTTGAATACGGAGCTGGTGAGAGTCATCCAACGGTTTGTCATGATCTGGTACAAGGAATATTGATTCTTTATATGTCAACTTGTAGGATTCGATAGTGTAGTATGGCTCAATGAAGCGATGGACATTTGTATTAGTTTGCAGAATCATCGTACAAGCATGCTTACATGGTATTCCGTACACCTGCCAATGGCAACAAGAGCATGTTCGATCATGCAAATTAATAGAATTACTCTGGTGATCAACAACCTCTAATTGTTTTCCATTTGAATAACTTATCATTAAGCACCTACTTTCTTCGACTATCACTTCAATCTTCTTGTATATATGATAAGTGCTTGTGTATTAGTAATACGAAGTATTGTTTTCTTACGATGAGCATTACTTTTCTCAGATTTTATCGCTAATGCATGTGTATTTGTGTTCTTTTGTGCATGTAGGGTTGTAAAAACAAATATAGAAGAAAGAAGCCAAAGTAGATTGCGAGTGCACCTAATTGATGAAATCTTGGAGTGAACAAATGTGAAGACACAAGTTGTGCTAAAAGATATGTGAGTGTGTGCCAACCTCAGTGGTGTTCAAGGAAATGTGCAAATTGGTGGGGCACAAAGACAGTCACACTCATGTGTTTCGACTTGTGCAAAGCTAGCAAGATTATCGTCAAATGTGCTTGTATTTGAAGATGCAATGCAATTCACAGCGTAGACGTGTGCCCGTTATGTTGCCTCGATGAAGAGTGTGGATTCGGGAGTATTTTGGCAGAGCATTGTAGTAAAGTACTGTAGCAAATCACTATAACAATTTATTGTAGCAGTTACTGTTCACAGGCCGCAGAAAATCGATTTCCTGGAGATTCACACGGGCGTGTGGAAATTCCACACGCCCATGTGGATACCCGATTCCAGCCCTATTTTAGTCACGATTTCAGCCCGATTTTAGAATCCTCTTTTCCATCTTTTGGCTATCTTTTCTCCACCTTTGGAGGCGCCCGCGACTAGGGTTTTGGAGAGGCTTTGGTTAGGTTTTGGAAGGGCTTACGGCCTTCGACATCGTGTTTCCTTTGGAAGAGAGTTATTGGGGGAGCTTTCGTTGGCACCGATCCGGCGAGGTGTGCCCTAGGCTTGACGAGGGGACCTTTGGAGAAGACACGTCTACTTCATAAGACCATCGACACGAACACCAAGGGGTTTTATTCATGGATTGCATATTTTTACTTTCGATTTCATTATTGATTGTATTTTGCTCCATGGAGAGCTAAACCCCTAGTGGGTACTTGGACTTGTAAACCCTAGGATGATATTGTTTCTTTGACCTTTTATTATACTTCTTTTAATTAATGTTTTAATTGAGTTCCAATTTTGAATGTTTGTTTAGTTGATTTTCCCTTAGAATGACACTAGGGTTGAGAATCCATTTTGGTAATCCTTGTGGATGAGTGACACACCATAAGGGTTAGACAATACTAGATTGGAGAGAGTTGAGAGGGTGAGTCGAGAGGTAGCGCAGCATCCTCTTTCCCCTCCCGCGTGATTTATCCTACCTCCACGTTCCAAGAGTTCTTTGCAGTTACAATAGAGTGAAGTGCTAAGAGACGAATTCCGTTGGGGCTTAGTTGCGCAAGCAACAGACTGAAGCGTTGAAGTAATCCTTAGTATTTGGGGCTTAGTTATGACTATAGGTCTTTCGCCTGGACCAAAGGGTTAGATCTATTTTACGGAATAGGGTTTATCACTTGGAATCCCTAGAGCCTAAAGCAACCTAGCACAGTGTGAGGTGTCGAGATTGAGAGATTTCTTTACCAGGGCATAGTGTAGGGTTAGTCACGGTTGACCTTAAGTTTTGGGACTGTGTGTTTAAGGATCTCCACGACTCATTAAGCATTAGTTAGGGAACATAATGATTGGTCTTACACTTGGAATAATAGTTCTAGGGTGAACAATGTCCGGGTGCCCCATTTATCGTCGATTGCCTCTCCTATCTTTTATTTTCGCCTCATTCTTCTTTTCTTATTTCTATTTGCATTGATTCTTATTCACATCATTATTGATTCATCTTCATTCTAGTTAAATAGCAATCTTTGTGTTTCTAATCACTATTCCCTATGGATTTGACTACTTACTCACTGGGGTATTATTACTTCGACAAACTCGTGCACTTGCGGTACATACACAATAGGGCATTTGTCAGTATAACAGGGCAAAGATGAGATTCTCATTTCAAGCAATACTTACTTCTGTTGTTCATCATGTTTATCATCTTGAACCTACAATCCTGAAGTGAGGTTGTCTCAATTGCACGTGGAGCATAGCATTACGTTGGTAAAATATAAAATATAACATGATTTAGAGGTAATAGTGCAAGTGCAAACTGTAGAACATATTACCTAATTTCTAAACACCAAGTACCAATACTAAATAGGAACATGATAAACGAAAGGGAAATATAAAATACAAATCACAAACATATAATACTAAATAGATTAAGCGATATCAGAACAGGAAAGAACAATATTAAATACAAATGGTTGAAAAGAAATATGAATACGAGAAAGCATGTAACAAGTTTGCATTCTCTTTGAAGACGTCTGAAATAAATTAAGAGGTTGAATATGGGTACCACCTTATTGCATCTACCATCTTACACACAAGAAGGTGTCGTGTTTCTCTTATCCATGAATTAAAAATTTTGCGATGTTGGAGTACATTTCACCCCACCGCTGGCCTCTAAACAAGTAATTGTACCAATGTGACATGTCTGATTTCTGGAACATCTAATGGTATGCTTGTCCTGGTGTGGCCAATAGGGAGCATACAACTTCATTATATTCGAAAGACGTACAGGCATATACTATCTTCATAATCAAACTTCAACACTCATCCTTTAATGACTTTCCTATCTGGCTATTTGATTTAAGAAAATTTGTATGTAGATGTTGCAAGCAATAAGCACGAGGGGCGGAAGGAAAAACCTTCGCAATAGTATATTCTCAAGTCCTTTCAACCGATCGGAGATGAATGTGATGATGTTGGTGTAGTCGTCATCACCATATATTGCATCACCCCAAGTTGATGTAAACCAAGTCCAATTGTCGTCGGTTTCATTATCGACGATAGCAAATGCTAAATGAAAAAAATCCTTCATTGTCATCTTTGGCTGTTGCACCCAAAAGGATACCGCCATATTTGCCCAACAAGTGAGTTCCATCTAGAAAAAAGCATAGGCCTACAACCCTACTTGAAACCATCAAGAGAAGCACGAAAACAGAAAAAAAAAAAAATCACACTTAAATCATTCTCCAACAGATCAGCAGATCATCAGTGTCGATAATAATGATGCTACCTGGGTTAGTTTCAAAAACTTTGGTTGCATACCATATCAACATATCATAGCTTGCTATATCACTGCCATGAAGAATTCCCCTTGCCAACTCTTTACCCATCTAGGCTTGTTTGTATGGCAGATGAACAACGTGGTCACGTAATATATCTCGTTGTATATCCATTACTCGGTATAGAGGCCGATCCCGTAATTTCATTATTACCTTCCTACTGACCCATTTCTTTGATGCTCTTGGGTAAAATGGTGTGTTGATGCCCCCACCTCATGTGTGTTCATATTGTGCTATTTTGATTCTAAATGTAGGAAGGTTTCCGTCTCTTGAGGCATGAACATGCCATTGACAATCTTCAGCAGCACATGTCACAGTCGCTCTATCTTTATCCTTTTTTATAAATTGAAAATTGAAATTGCGTTTGACGACTAAGTCACACAATGCATCCTTAAAGTCTTTCACATTTTCAAAACGATGACTAATCACAGTAAACTCAGTTTCTAAATCTCTTGATGGATTAGTATTGTTAAAGGCCCTCCATGTAACAATGGTGGTAGCATTGACAATGTTTCCCTGGTATGATGAAAAAAGTAAACTGTTAGTTCAAAAAATAAACAAAAATGCCTTAAAATTGAATACTTTCTACCAAAATCTTAACAAAAAGCAGAAATCTAATTTGCAAAACTGAAAACTAACTACAATCTAACGTGAATAAATACGAAAACGTTTTAATGAGCAAAAAACCAGCATAACAATCACCGTATCACATGTGTACACCATTAACATCGAATAGAAGGACAACAGCTATTGCGTAAGCAAAGATATAAAAAAAATTATTAAAGAATAAAAGATATATGATATTTACGATGGTCTTGATGACCCAGAGTTGTCTTCTATGTTACTATTCACAATCTCTAACAACATATCAACCACGTTTATTTTGAACAAGCGGTGAATGTTGCACATTATTTGGAAGTCATCTTCGGAACTAATGGAAGCCATTGTCTTCTGCTCATCTGGAATTGTATACTTAACTCTGACCGAAGAAGCTTCAAGGTGCTAATACGTACATATTTCTTCCAATAATGATTCCTAGCCAGTCAAGGTAGTTAAATCTAACACACAACCCTCTCCCTTATATTTCACAATAGTGTAAAACATGTTCATTGGGGCCCTACAACAACAAAAAAATTCTTCAGCCATAAATGGACAGCTTGTGAACATAGTGATTGATAAAAATAAGATAATATGAACAAAATCTCTAGACAATATCGTTGAGGTACGGTTTGCTCAAGATGAGATCCTTGCAGCTGGTGTAAAGTTGCACTAGAGAGCTTTTCTGGACGGGGGATACGGAGATGAGGAACGAAGAGAGAAATGGTTCTTCACATACTATGGCAAAGAGGATCAAGAATTGAAACAATATGAAAAAAACACTAGCTTCTCCACCAAGACACAAGTAGAAGAAGAATGAAACTTCCAAAGCAAGTTTGTAGTACAATGCCCATACCATGATGTGACTTGGCGCCATTATTCCCTCCAAACTTGTTCAAGGGTAGTTTCGGGATTAAACAAGATAATCATGGCTTGGGGTGACAGAAGGGATTACCTGGTACTAAAAATATAAAGGAAGGATTGAACAGGTTATTATTTTGTCAAAAAGACCTAGCAGGAAGTTTAAAAAATTCCAGGGACTTAAATATAATTTTTCCCTAAAAATTCGTTTAATTTCTAAAGAATATATTATTATTAAAATAGCATGTATTATCTAAAATTATTTTAAATTATTAAATTTTTAATTATTTGAAAGTATTATTGAATTGCGAATTATAAATTATTAAGGTTAGAATTATTATTGCTAAGAAATTATTTCAAAAATTAAAATGACATGTATGGAAAGAAAGTAAAACTCCAACTATAAATCTTGTTAATCAAACCAGATCTTTGAACCAAGAAGGCCAAGGTTCAAAGGTCAAAACGTGATCCAACCAAATTTAAAATAAAAATATAAAATAAAATATATTAAATATTATATTAATTTTTAAATCAAATACACAATTTATCAAACAAAACAAATCTTAATTCAATCTTGATGAAAAATCAAGCATAGCCTAGTAATTTTCTATCTTGTTTGTGTCTCAAGCACAATGCAAAAAGTGATGAAATCCAATCAAGAAACCCTAAAAATAGAAGGATACGTGTCAATAACTAGCAAAATGGAGAAGAGATCAGGGATTCAGAACGAGAGAGAAGTAAAGAAGGGATCTGGAAGGGTTAGGGTTTGATGGGAAGGGTCGGAGAGATGCTTGACAGGAGGGAGAGGATGGGCGGTGTGCCGGTGCCGCAAAAGGAAGTGGCGAAGAAGAAGCCCTTACTTTGAGGGATGGGCATTGCGCCGGTACTGGCATTTGACAGGAGAGAGATGATCGGCGGTGATGCACGGTGTTGGGTCAAGGGTGGAGAAGAAGCCCTTGGCTTTGAGCTTTGATAATTGATTAGGTTTTTTTTTTTACCGATTGTTGAATTGTTGAACCGTGTGAACTAGCCAGGATCATTCGGCCGGTTTTCTTGTTCAACCGGTTTTGTATACTGAACCTGACTGGTCTAGTTCCCGGGTTCGGTTCAACCTAGTTTTGACTACCTAGCTATAAATATCTTCCATTAGTCATCAGATTTATACTCTCTTTTAACGACCATCAATATTCCAATTCTCCACAAGTTTAAGGTAAACTTGGTATTCAAAAAATTTAATAAATATTTGGTAGAGATACATATCATACATAATTTCAAATAATTATCTTATTATCTTTTAATTTAGTTTTTCGCCAATCCATATCATTTTTGTTTTAAGGAACTATAGGGTAAGGCTCAAATTACATGTTTCCCAAAGAGATAAGAACACTGGGGATTCTGTTGGTTGTGAAGTTTCAATTCCTAAATTTGAAGAGGGAGATGAACAAAAATTGAGCTCTTGTTATAGGGATGGGAAGGTTATTGATTCTTGTTTCCTTAAATAGTTGTTGATCCCTAATTGGTTTAAGATATCTTGAATTCCTTTTATTTCTTTTTCCATTTTTGTAATTTTTTGTAACATTGTTAATTTATTCTCTTTAATTTCATTAATCTCTCCATTAAGTCTTATTTTTCTTTTTGTAATGAGATCTATGGTGTTTTGTAAAGAATGTACAATTTTGCTTCTAGAATGAGTTATTGGATACTTTAGTACCATGGGCAAGCCCAAGGTTTTACAACAGTAAAATTATTATCTACAGTAATGCTACAATTATGAAATCAGAGCCACAGTTTCTTTCCTCAACAACAAGAAGGTATAAGTTAGGAGTCAAAGTTTGTTTTTTAGTGTGTAAAATAGGTCCCTTTCTTTGTGAATAACTCTCCCCTTGTTCTCTCATACATCTCTCTCTCTACTCTGCAAAGCTTCCAACCTCATAACCTTTTATTTTATAGGTTTGTGGCTGTAGCAGTACTATCGATAGTACTTTTACTATTGTAAAACCTTGGGTTTGCCAATGGTTTTATGAGTGGTTTTGTAAAGTGTCAATCACTGTTGTAAATAGTGTCTAACTGTGGTTAAGTTAGCTAACCATGAGTTAAGTTACTTAGAGGTTAAGTCTTTGGAGCCTATATAAAGCCCCTTAGTTTGTAAGGAGAGGCCATCCCTATCTTTTCTTGGTATAAATTTTGATATCCATATCCAATTTTTTTGATTATCATATTTTATTGTTTTAACCTCTATTAATGTTTTTGAACTTTGTTGATAAGCTTTTTTCATTACTACATAATCTCTAACACATATTAACCAAATTGCTCTTCTATGTTTAATTTGATCTGTTATATTTGTATTTATGTTGCTTAAATATTTTCTTAATGGTTTTAGTTGTATTTCAATTAATTTTGTATTTGTTGTGTTTATTAAGTCCATTTATTCTTGAAGTTCTTCTATCATTATTCCTTTGTTTTAAACAAGGTCCCTAACATGTAGATAGTAAGTTTTATCTTGGTTTTATGACTTAATTGATCCATAAACCTTAAAACTAAAAGCAAAGAAAAAATTTGAAAAATTGGAGCTTAAACATGATCTTAAAATATGTATAAGAGTGAATCTAACTAGTATAAGGAGGTTAAGATGAACTAGAGAGCACCAAACAGTACCCGCCAAAGGACAGTAGGTCCATTAAGGGGAAAAAGAGTGTGGAGATAAGTCTTAACTCTGAAAGTTGGAATGATTTACTCTAAAACATATTAAGAGATACTCATGATGCTTGGTTACTAAGACAACTTGACTGTTCCTATATCAAGATAAGTGAAACCTAAGAATTAAAAAAAAAAATCAAACAATTTTACTTTCAATCAACATGGATCAATTAAAGTTATTTAACTGAGTTAAACTTCTATCATATTACATGTTGTGGATCTTGTTTGATCATAAGAACTTTTTCTTACTTTTATTTGTTGAAATTTTATTTCTTGCAAAAGTAATAATTAAATTTAATTTTGTAAAATAGAAGTAGCAACTAAATTTTATTTTCTACAAATTTTAATTCTGCAAATTTTATTTCAGTAAATTTTATTTCAACTGCAAAAAATATAAAAAACAAAGAAAACAAAAGAATTACAATATTAAATCAACAAAATCAAGAAAATAATAATTAAATATTATAAAGTAAGCAAAATAATTAAAACAAATAGTAAAAATCAATCATTAACAAGTAATAATTAAAGAAATAAAAACAAAAGAGCAATAATTAATAATCAAGTAATAAGCAATCAAAAAGTATATAATCAATTTAAACAAACAAGCAATAATTAATAAATAAAAATATTCAAACCAATCAATCAAACAAACCAATTAATGTATCCAATTATTAATAAAATAATAGAAATAATAATCGTATTACAAATAATAATCATCATAATAATTATAGCTATCCTGATAAACAATCTAATAATCTTAGGAAATATTAGTATAATTTTAAAATGAACATTAAGAAACAAAAAAAAAGAGAATAATCTTACTAAAATCAATAATTCTAAAAATAATACTAAAGTAAGAAACAATTATGGATGCAAAAATGAAATTAATAATTAAGAAAATAAATAATTTAGAAACACAATTATTAAAATTAGAAACTATCTTATCCAACCTAGACTATGTAAAAAACAGTATAAAAGAAAAAGAAAATCATAAAAATGAAATAGATAAATTATGCAATTAAATACAAAATATCCAACTAAGAACAAATCAAAAAATTAGAAAACCAATAACACCTTTTAAAATTTGGAGTAAAGAAGAATTATTAAAACCACTAGAATATAGATTAAAATTTCCAAAAAATGAAACACTTATTTGAGACAACAGAATATTATAAAATTGAATTAATAAGAATAAGATATTACCCTCTAGAAGAAAAATCAAATAAATATGACTTGAAAATAAAATAACATATCAAAAATATCAATGGCTTAATGAAGTAGAAGAATATTTAACAAAAAAATTAAGAATCAGAAAAAATGGATTAGAAGAAGAAAAAAATATTAGAAAATTGGAAACTAAAATTATCACAAAAATTTGATAAATAAGAAACAAATTACGTCTAAAGAAAATTCAGAACATAAAACTATAGTAAAAAATATAAATCATCTAAGATATATTAATCAAATCAATAAACATCATAAAAGAAAGGAAGTAACTCATATAATTGAAGAACAATAAGATAAAACAAGAAATATGAATATTGAATTAATCCCTGGAGAAGAATTACATAAATTTGGAATATCTGAATTAAAAACAAAAATATATGAACATTATAATGAAATAGAAATATGTTGCACAAGTGATGACAAACAAATCATATTAGACTTAATAACAGAAGAATTATATAATAAAATAATATCATCAGGGTATACATTAATCCATTTAGGCTTAATAATGCTAGGAGTAATAGGTTTACATAAAAGAGGACTAGGAACAAAAGTTTTAGTAAGTTTAGTAGATATAAGACAAATCAAAAACATGACTAAAACAACAATAAAATCCATCGAAGTAGATATGAATTGGAACCATCCAAAAATAATCTACATGACCCCAAACTTCTTAATCCCATTAGAAACATTCTATAAATACATAAATCTGGTAGTAAATTTCAAAGGATACAGCATGATCCCAAATGCATCAAACCTTTTAATAACAAAAACATTTACAGGACAATTAACAAACAATAGTAGAATTAAATACATCTTAACACCCAAGAAGATAAAATCATTTTTAGAAAATCAAGGATTAAAAGGAATAGATGGAAAATATTATTCATCAGAAGTATTAGAAGAAAGTGAATGGAACATCTAACCTATAGAATTCCAACAAGAAGTAGACCCAACAATACAGAATTTTATGAAAACACTGATGGAACTACTAGTGTAAGAATGATAGACTACAAAAACAAAGGAATAATGATAGAAGAACTTCAAGAATAAATGGACTTAATAAACACAACAAATCCATAATTAATTGGAATACAACTAAAACCATTAAGAAAATATTTAAGCAACATAAATACAAATATAACAGATCAAGTAAAACATAGAAGAGCAATTTGGTAAATATGTGTTAGAGATTATGTAGTAATAAAAAAAAACTTATTAGCAAAGTTCAAAAACATTAATAGAGGTTAAAACAATAAAATATGATAATCAAGAAAATTGGATATGGATATCAAAATTTATACCAAGAAAAGAATTACATCTATTAGAACATCAACAAAGAATGATTAGATTAAATAAATGGAAACAATCATTAGAAGAACAATATAAATCTATTGAAATTTGTTATACATGTAAAACTTTATAGACTCAACAGACATAACCTTAATAGACGATTTAATAAATTACTTAATAAAATATACATTAAGAAAAAATAAAAATTTAAAAGAAAAATAAAAGCTAGACAATGTCTTTAGTTAAGAGGAGTTAAAAGGTATATAACTTTAAGAGATCAAATTTATCATCAAGCAGAATCATTAATAGAAATAAGAACTAAATCAAAAGAAAAAGGTGAACATGGTAAATCTATTTGGAAATCAACACAGATAAAATATAAAGCCTTTCATCAAGATGAGTATCTTAGAGATCAAAATAGACTATGGAATTATAGGTCAAGACTAAGAAATAAATATGATTCAATAGAAATTTGTTATGATTAAAAGAAAAGACTTAATAAAACTTTAACATATTGAATAAACAAACATACAATCTAGATATAAATCCAAAATATTTATTAGAACAATATAATCAAATAGAAAATTTTGAAAAATGCACACATAAATTTGAACCATATAAAATAAATTTTAAATCAAAATGTGATAAATGTTATAAATTCCATATGACAAAACATAGGGTAACTTGTCAAAAATGTGAATTATCCTTATGTAGAAAATGTGTATTAGATCTTTATAATTTTACTTTTGAAGAACAAAAAATAGAAAAATCAAACAATAAATTAAATCAAGATAAAGAAATAATAGAACAATTATTAAAAAGGATAAAAACCCTAGAAGAAGAAGTTAATAATTTACACGAAGAATTAAAAAAATGAAAAAGAAACAAAAGATAAAAGAAGAAGCCTAATAATTCAAGAACAAAATGATAATATTAACTTAATAATAACTACCTATCAAAAAGATAAACAAAAAAAATGTAATAATACAAGAAGAAGAAAATTTCTCTAAATCAACTTAATAATAACTACCTATCAAAAAGATAAACAAAAAATGTAATAATACAAGAAGAAGAAAATTTCTCTAAATCATCATTCCAAGAAGACTAAAAATTAATGGCTAAAAAAATAATTAGAAAACCAAATAAAGAAAATCCTATTGAATTAGAAACTATAATTAAAGCAATTAAAAGAGTTTAAAGACAAAATAATACTAAAGTATCCAATAACTCATTCTAGAAGCAAAATCGTAAATTCTTTACAAAACACCATAGATCTCATTACAAAAAGAAAAATAAGACTTAATGGAGAGATTAATGAAATTAAAGAGAAAAAATTAACAATGTTACAAAAAATTACAAAAATGGAAAAAGAAATAAAAAGAATTCAAGATATCTTAAACCAATTAGAAATCCACAACTATTTAAGGCAATAAGAATCAATAACCAACCCATCCCTATAACAAGAGCTCAATTTTTGTTCATCTCCCTCTTTAAATTTAGAAATTGAAACTTCACAACCAACAAAATCCACAGTATTCTTATCTCTTTGGGAAACATGTAATTTGAGCCTTACCCCATAGTTTCGTCCATTCGCATTAGAGAAAATTGTGACTGCAAAAGCCAGTAGGTTCATTTGTGTTTTCTTTAATTGTGGGAACTATATATATAACCAAGTCCCTTGTAGAAAAATAGCATACAAAAGTTTGTTCATTTGAATAATAAGAACTATGGCTACAAAATCAGTAGGTATATATGCGTCTCTTGTTATGGTGAAAACCTGACTATCTTCAAAAAATTCCAATATATGCAAGTATATTTATTAAAAACTAACAAGTTTATTTTTGCAGAAATGGCAGGTAAAAGCTTTTATAACCAACAATCTTCTCATGAACCCCAACTAAACCTTCTAATATTTCCTTCAACCTCAACTATAAGATTCAAAACACAAGCAAATTTAAAACCTGTCACAACATGTCATTCTTGATAATCTTTGGGCTAACAGAATTGACCCAAAAAATCTCATCTCGCTATTTCACTCCCTTGCAAAATTCTTCCACCAAACAAATGAAAAGACCCAAAATCCGCCACATCTACCATTACTAGAAAAACCCAGTGTCAAATTCTTTGAAACCCCAGACACTAGATTACATGGTTGAGCAAAAAACGAAAATCAAGACATTAGAAACAGAACTAGTCCAAAAGAATGAAGAAATAATGAAGATTCAAATCCAACTCCAAGAAATCACAAGATAATCATATGACATGAAGAAAATCATGATACAAGAAAGAAAGCAAAGAATGGAGAAATTTGAATTATTTTCTAAACCAATTGAAGAAGTAAAACAGATTATCTTCAAGAAAGTGATGGCAACTCAATATGATTAGTTCATCTCTGAACAAGAAGTGTTAAGACAATTAGCAAATGAAGAAATCTTTGTTGTATGATTTGCAATAATGGAAAATGTGTTCAGAGAATTAGCACACAAAGATGCAGGATGCCAGTGTGAAGAAGGATTCACTGCAGTAAAATGTTCTTTAGACATGTCCCAATGGATAGATCAAGAAATCAACGGCGTCCAGATAAAAACCATCAATCTTTTCAAACATGGATACCTATCCCGAATTATGCTGACAAGTTCGGAGCAGACAAATTTCTTGAACGATTACTGACAACTGATTCATCTACTACACAAGTTCTTCAAAGCTCTTGGACCACATATAGATTAGTACATAAATTTAGAATTAAATTCTATCCCTCCTTCTTATGGTGAAGGCTATCCCAATGAAGCAAGGCATCATATCAAGATAACTCTTCTCGGCTATCATAAGCCTGAACAAGAGAGGATAACTCATATCAGGATAACTCATATCGACTAGAAGATATGATCATTCCAGGAGATATCAAGAAACAAATGAAGTTATGGTGAGCATGTGCAATCTCCACTGACTAGAAAAAAACTTGCCCCACTATTGTTGATAACCAGAGATGCCAAATGGTGTTGGAAACAAAAGTCCTAAAGGTATATGTTGACCAGTACATGTTCCCCATGTACTGCCCATTCCCAAATCTTATTTCACAAATGTCAGCTATCGAACTCTACATGAAGAAGATCTATGCATGTGATTATTCCAGATTAAGCATACCCGGTGTTATCTTAATGCTACCAAGTCCACAAGGATCTTTAGAAGGCTAAGATGACATTTTTGAATAGAATCTAGCCAATATGATGGAAGGCTAAGAAGATCCTAACATTTCCAAATTTCAACATTTACTCTTCGTGGACTGAAGCAGTATTTGTTTTTTTTAGTATGTAAAGGAGTCGAAGTTTGTTTTTTTTAGTGTGTAAAATAGGTTTGTGACTGTAGTAATACTGTAGATAGTACTTTTACTATTGTAAAACCTTGGGCTTGCCCATGGTTTTGTGAGTGGTTTTGTAAAGTGTCAGTCACTGTTGTAAATAATGTCTAACCATGGTTAAGTTAACTAACCATGGGTTAAGTTACTTACAGGTTAAGTCTTTGGAGCCTATATAAGGCCCCTTAGCTTGTAAGGAGAGGGCATCCCTATCTCCCCCAAGCATATGAAATAAAGAAGTCCCTTTCTTTGTGAATAACTCTTTCCCTTGTTCTCTCCAACATCTCTCTCTCTCTCTCTCTCTCTCTCTCTACTCTGCAAAGCTTCCGACCTCATAACCTGTACTTCACTTAGCGCCTTAGAGCTTCGGATGAACCCCAAGTAAGTTGAAAGGCATCCCCAACGGTCTTCCCCCCCGGTGAGATGAGGTAGTGTTGATTGTTTCTTGGGGTGGAAATTTATAATTAAAAAAAAACCAATGAAGACCTCCATATATATATATATATATTCAAGGGCCATAAAAATAGTAATTGAGGTTTACACCAACAACACATTGAATAAGTTGTAAAAAATGACTGAGCCTAATATTAATTTCAACTTAGGTGATGACTACATAAACATCAAATGCAGATAGCCCGTAAATAGTCATACAAGTATCATAACAAAGATTGATAGCAATAGAAAAACATCATTAATATTGAAGTTGCATACCTCAATATTATACTTGAGGAAAGAGGATTACCCATAGTCCAAACCACTACATAAATTGTGCATAATTCATAAACTCCTGAAATTGTTATTTAATAAAAAGTTTATGTGTTTTATTTTAGGGGAAATTACCTAAAAGTCTCTGTACTATTTGAAACTTCCACTGCAGTCCCTCTGACAATTTCGTTTCCCATTAGATCCTTCCTTTTTTAAGACATGTTCGTTTTAGCCCTTGCTGTTAGTTCCGTCAGTTAAGTGGAGGTAAAATGACTCAAATGCCCATGTAACCATGTTAGATGAAAAAAAACAAAAAATTTCCCTCCAAGTCACATCAGATTTAATGCAAAGTGTGGCCAAGCAATATAATGTAGCTTCCTTGTCAGAGAAAAGGTGATACTTCACTCCTTCTTCTCAACGTTGCCATTGTTCTTGAAGTTGTGCTTCTTCATCTTGGTATGGTTGTCAAAGCTTCAACTTCGTCTCTCACCTTGTTTAGTTAGCCGGCTGGAGTGAAGATATTTATACGTAAGATGTTGTTGCTTTTGTTGTTGTTTTTTTCTTCTTCTTCTTCTTCTTCTTCTTCTTCTTCTTCTTCTTCTTCATCTTCGGCATCTTCTTCTTCCTCTTCTTGTTGTTCTTCTTCTTCGTCTTGTTCATGTTGTTCTCATTCTTTTACATCATTTTCTTCATCTACTCTTCATCAACTTCATCTTGTTAACCTTCGTCTTCGTCATCTTCTCGTCATCTTCATCTTCTTCTTCTTCTTCTTCTTCTTCTTCTTATTGTTAAGTCCAATTAAGCACGCTTTTACATCTGTAATATACGAAGCTTGATCATTTTTGTCATTTTTGGAATTCCATGCAGGCGTCAGTAATAATGGAAACATTTTTCGCGGTGGTGCGATACAATGGTGAAGGACGTGTGCTTCAATTCACCGTTTTAAGTTCGTGGGAGTCAGTTATGGGTGAGATATGTGCTCGCTAGACTGTAGATGTTTCTGAAGTGAAAGTGAAGTTCGTAACGCCTGACGCATACAAAACGCTTTGTCCAATTGAGTCTGACGGTGATTTTCAACATATGTGTCATATATACCATAGTTTCAATAAATTTGTCGTGGGACATCATCATCTAGGATGTCAGTGTCTCTGTAGATGGAAACTCGGCCTCTTTGATCCCATTGTAATACTACAATCACTGATTTTGTTGGTTACTTATCATTTATGTGTTCCTTTGTTAATATATCATGTGTATTAGTATATTTTACTGTATTAAAAATGTTTTCTGTGTATAATACAAGATTCCTGTATCTTATTTTAATTTCCCGTGTATAATATATATTCCTATGTATACTTTTTGTTTCCTGTGTATACTATATGTTTACTATGTATACTTTTGATTGTGTGTATTTTTTTACCGCAGAGAGTCATTGTCAGACAACGTCAACCCAATGGCGATAGTTTTCTCTCCCAACATAATTCTTCTGGGGCGTGCAGTATTGCCGGATCTACCGATTCCCATGATGGTTTCACTATACAAGTAGGCCAATGGTTTCAGAATGCAGATCACTTTAAAGATTGCCTGTGAAGCATAGCTATAAGGAAAAATTTTGACTTTACATTTATAAAAAATGACAAACTTCGGGTGACTGTAAGGTGCGCTACTCAGGAATGCCAATGGCGAGTGCATGCTTCTAAAGAGGGAATTCATGGCGCGTTTCGTCTGAAGACAATGCAAGCAACTCACATTTGTGGTGGAGGAATTGGTGTGACAGCCCATCCAAAAGCAAGTAAAAAGTGGGTTTCCGAACGTGTCATGCAAAAATTAAAAGAAATACCATTATACAAAGTTGTTGACATACAGAAAGACATATTACGTGACCACGGTGTTTGTCTTCCATACAAGCGCGCTTGGATGGGGAAGGAGGTTGCGAGGTCAGCGATCTACGGTAGCTAGGTTAGTAGCTATGATTTGTTTCTATGGTACGTAGATAAAGTATCCACGACAAATCCCGGTAGCGTTGTAACCATTGAAAATGACGGCGAGCGATTTAAGCGTGCTTTTTCAATCGGGCCTTGTTTATTAGGGTTCAAGCACGGTGCAGGCCATTACTTTTTATTGATGGAACCCTTTTGCTAGCCAAGTATGGCGGGATTCTGCTAGGGGCTACAGCTAAAGATGGCAATGAAGGCTTATTTCATGTAGCATTTGCTATCATCGACAATGAAACTGATGAGAACTGCACTTGGTTTCTTGCTACTCTTGGGGACGCCTTATATGGTAAAGATACCTATGATAAAATTATAACATTCATATCAGATCGATCTAAGGGCTTGGTCAATACCGTTGCGTGAGTCTTCCCCTCATCACCACATGGTTATTGCCTACGACATTTGGAGGCAAACTTCATGAAGACCAACTCTAGCCTCAGTAAAGCTTTGAGAATGCAATGCTAGGTAGTAATTGTCAAAATTGCGTACGCATACACTTCCAAAGAGTTTGATGATGCAGTTCATGAACTTGTATGTCTATCAGCCGATGTACACGGTTGGTTGATGAATAAGTCCGACGTTGATCATTGGTCAAACTATTTATTTAAAGGAATGCGATGGTGCGAGATATATTCGAACGTGGTAGAGTCCTTCAACGCCTGGATTAAAGAGGCACAACATCTACCAGTAAAAATCATGGTTGACTCTATCAGGTTAGTCACCAGTCACCTACCGGATATTGTCATGTGTTTCTGTGAACTATATTAGCATTTATGTGTATTATACAGGTATCATGTGTACATATTTTGTTTCGTGTGTAAACTATTATTATTAATGTGTATAAATCCATAATTCATGTGTATATATTATGTTTCGTGTGTATATAATTATTATTTATGTGTATCTAATAAATATTTCTGTGTATATAATAAATTTCCTCTGCAACTATCATTTTATAGGTTTAAACTTATGAATATGTTAGCCGAAAGACGTGAACAATGCAACAACTGGGGTACACACCTTTGTCCCGAAATACGAAAAAAGGTTGAGCAAATCGTTGATGAAAGTCGTTTCCTTAGAGTTGGTCTTTCTACTGATGAAACATACGAAGTCATTGACAATAACAACAACGCGGTCAGCCTCCAGTCTCGTAGCTGTTCATGTAGAAGGTGGGAAGTACATGGCCTACCGTGTAAGCATGCATGTGTAGCGATTATGCAAACAGACACGAATATCCATTTTTATGTTGCTGATTACTTCACAATGGAATGGTATCGTCGGACGTATGTAAATCCAATATCCCCTGTTCCCGGCAGTGACAAGCCATCTGATGACAACCGTCCACTACGACTTCGGCCACCAATATCAAAGAAATGGCCAGGACATCCTAGAAGGAAGCTGATCGAGTCACAAGCCTTTGATGTCTATGAATTACATTGTAGCCGGTGCCACGAGGCTGGCCATAACCGGCAATCATGCAATGCAGTTATAGCGGACTGACCATTGTAAACCTCACGCTAGCGTATGAAGTTTGATTTTGCTTTCACATGTTCGGAAGTACGACTTTTATGATATTTTTATTTAGCTTTGTTATTCTCCAGTTTGTGTGTGTAAAACCTTATTTCCTATGTATATGTTCTTTTTGTTGTGTGTAGAATACAATTTCATGTGTATATTTTGTGCGTTACTGTGTATATTATATAATTTGTTGTGTATTAAATCTGTAATCTATGGTTTCCTGTAGGTGGTATATGTACTAACTTTCAAATACAAACAAAGTTAGACATTACAAATGCAGGATCTCATATGGAATTGTGTAACTGTTCATGTGTTTTTTTCCCAGTACTTTACACGTTTTCGTCGTCCCTCACTTCATCAAGGGTAGCATCTTCAGTAGTGGACGCAACGGTGTTCTTCTCTTCATTGCCGTCGTCCGCGTCATTGACGGTGTCCTTCTAACCTGCAACGTTCTCCTCCGTGGCGACCTTCTTCGCAATCTCGGTGTCCTTCACGTCGTCGCGCGTCTTTGTCACCTTTGTTGTTCTTCTCTCCGACAGAAGCGTCCTCGGCATTCTTGTCCTTGGCAACGTCATTCCCACCTTCTATATCCTTCTGACCGTCACTTTTGTTGTCAGTGGCGGTGTCCATCACACCTTCTATGTCCTTGTTACCTTGGCTGCCCGTCTCTCCGGTGGTCTTTTTCTCCCCGGCGGCCTCCATACCCTTATTGTCCTTGTCCTTCTCTCCGGCGGGCTTCTCACCTTCTATTTCCTGGGAAGCTTGGCTATCCTTCTCCCTGGCCGCATTCTTCTCACCATCGGTGGTGTCATTCTTCACACTAGTGCTTGGTATAATTTTCCTCTTCATCGCGTCGAGAAGTTTACGGGCTACATATCGGAGCCGAAGGATTTAGACGTCCGATTGGGATATGGACAATTCTTCCCTATTAAGAAGCTACTTCATGTACCGCATGCAATAGACCGGGCAATCAACGGTGCCGGGTGCCTGTTGGGGGCAATCCCGTACATGCTTAAGTGGGAGGTCTCGAAATGGATTACTTTTAGTGTTGACCTTTAGGCATAGTTCGAAAAGATCCCGCTGAACAGTTTAATAAACCCTGCTAGTCACTAAATAGAAGCCATATGAAAGCATATCATATTCCTATAAGATATTGTCGGCACTGACCATGTCCACGGCGTCAGAATCATAAATGTCGGAGATAACCGAGGAGTAGTGCATGTACTTCTGCTTCTCATTGTCCGAAATGAGCAGATGGTAATGACCATGAAGTAGGATTGGCATAAGTATAATGTCAGCTGTTTGGTGCCCGTATATGACATCTTCCATCATGTACAATGCCTGTTCCACAGCGAATTACAATTTCTGCATAGCAAGAGCCAAGGGTCATGTGACAACGCCACGTCTCTTGAATGCCAAAGGATTTGTTAGCAATTCAGCACGGAGCATGAGTACGAGGGCATCCAATACATCATCGTGGACATTTTCCTTCCCATCAAGGAGGATGAACACATGGGCACGGGTGGTATACCCGTGGTCGGTATCATCCCTCCAGATGACAGAGCTGCACAGAAGAAACACACAACCGAACATAAATACGCATACGCACAGGTAGCAATATTTATACACACGAAATCAAATATATACACACACAAAAGTAAATATTAACACAGTAAACTAAATATATATACAGTAACTTAAATACACACACATGACACAAAATTTATACACATTAAATTGTAAATATACACAATTAAAAATATAATATACACACGAAATAGTACATGTCGACACGTGTGTTGAGGAAGATGGTGAGTGCTTCCTTTTCAAATTGTTTGAGCCTTCCCCAACCCAGGTAGGATTTCTTCTGTGGTAGGAAGACAGTGTCAGCCGCCTTTTGCTCCTCGAAGTACGGCTGCCCTTCTTGTTGAGGCTGTTATGTGACCATCGCGAGCGGAGCTTCTGTAGGTTTTTCCTTTCTCAAAGAGTTCAGGGATTGAAGCAGCGCGTCTACAGCGCGTAATGCTGCCTCATCATTTCCGGAGTAGTTACTCGAGATGGAAACCTTTTCAGCAGGTTTGTTCTTCTGTGCTGGGCCCTTACTCCTTGTAGCTCTCCTTGGTTGAGCCTTTCTCGGTGGGGGTCTCTTTGGTGGAACCCGTTTAGGCGGTGTCTTCTTCGCTGGGGCTCGTTTTGGTGGAACTTTTTACGGAGATGGACTGCTTTGATGTTTGTCTTGCGCAACCATGCGTCGTATAACACATTTTTGGGGACCATCTTCGGCCTCGACTGTGATCTTGGTGGCTGCTGCGGCTTCAGGAGGAGGGACATCTTGCGGAGTTTCATCTATGGCTTGTGATGCAGCTTCTACCTCTTCTATTCCGGCTTTAGGAACGGGAATTTCGTCACTACCGACAGAGCGATCAGAAGCGGGGACCTGTGATGTAGCTTGTGGCTCTTCTTCCTGAGTAGTTACTAGTGGGACTTGAACATCCTCCGCATCGGCTCCATCATGCGGTGCAGGGATGTCCGCATTGCTCGTATACTTCATATTGTATTGCGTAGAATTGCTTTTTCGAAGCCATGCAACCCTTTTGAACCTAACGCTAGGACTACGGGACGGTCTTGACGAAGGGGGCCGCCTGATCTCTGTTATCTTCATAGGGGGGACTAAATCCTGAGGCACTGACGATGAGTCAGACCTTTTCCGCTTTGCATCTTCACGTTCACGCTCGTCTATACGAGCTCGCAGGTCACGGAACTCTGATAAGACTTGATTTAATAATTGCCGCATTTTATCATCACTTTGCGGAACCTCCCCATGCCTTTCTGCCAGTGACTGTCGACGACCAATTTCTTGAGGGGTGGTTAGTGGGGATTGGTTCCGGCGTCACTTCTTTGTTGGCTCAGGGCTTGACTTTTTCCCAGCGGCCGGGGGCCTTGTTTGTCGACGGGACTGCCTTGTATCGTAGCCCAATTCCAATGCTCTAACAGGGGTTTGCTCCTGATGACGCTTAACAATACCAACTAACATATTCTCCTCGTCGTTAGCTGGCAGAAGTTCGGAGAACTGGCAAGTAAATACAAGGCATCGTAACGCTAGAACATTGGTAAAAGTTATACACAATAATTATATAATATACACAGAAAACAAAAAATATACACAGGAAAAGTATATCATACACATGAAAACGATACTATACACAGGAACACAATTTTATACACATGTACAACATTGCAAACACTAGAAATAACACATTCATAAAATCACCAATAATTTTAGACAATAATAGGATTTCCTTACTTTTCTCCTTTTGATTGAGTTCAGTAGTGGCTCGATAGACGCCGACTTGATGAAACTGGAATCCCCATAGCACATGATACAGGGTGTCTTGCCTATTCTTTGTTTCTTGACACTACCCATCACCTCATAAAACCAAATAATGAGAACAATGGAACAACCTCTCAAATACCCTGCACTAGGGCAGTTTCCTTTACAACGAAGTTTGACACGGGCGGCTGTCGCAGGGATGTCTTCCATCATCCACTTGTGAGTAGCGTGCGCCCATGCGTAACGGCCTAGTGACCCCAAATCGTTGGCGTACCTTGCCACGAATGGTGGAGCGTTTAGACAAGTGTTGGCGAACAGAATCGTCGTCATGAAGTACACCACAAGTAGCTTCACGAAGGCATCCTCATCGCCGTGTTTGCTGCGCACAATTCTCAGTAGACTATTTTTGATTGCATCTCGGTGACGATTGTGCATTTTATAAAGAAAGTTCTTCTTAAAATCTGACTGGACTCTCACGTGCTTGAAAGAGATAGCATCTCCATGGCAACTGAGGCCTAGGATGAGAGCGACGTCTTCTTATCTGAACGGAAGCATGCTTTGTCCTATCTTAAACATTAGGCGGTTCTCGTTGTACAACTGCAGTACCGCATCGAGAACCCCTCTCTCTTGCAACACGGGAGCGATGCCCATAAAATGGGCAAACGGCGTATCATGGAGTATCTCCCAATGACGCCTGTTTATTAGTTTTTTCAACTCTTCAATGGTTTCAACAACTGGGCCCAGATAACACCAAGCATTAACAAGTATTTTTGCCATCTTCTGATCTATATAAAAAATACAAACACAAACTCAATCACTAACAGATAAGTATCATTTTTACACAACAAACCAGACAGTTTACACAGGAAAAGCGAGAAACTTTACACAACAATGTCGATATTATCAAATGAATCGCACAACATTACACTAGAAAATAGGGAAACCCACTCAGATAACCCTCCTTCTAGGGCAATTAGATATGTCTTCTCACCTTCGTGCTGCTTTTTTCCATGGAGGTGACTCGCCAATCTTTCACACAAACTCGCTGAAGATCTTTGCCAAAGAAATTCGTCAATAAGTGGAAACCGGGGATGAAAGTCGCTGGAGATCTCAAAGATGAGGTTTCGCAAGAAAGAAGATGAACGGAAAAAAGGACTTCGGCGGCGTTCATCGATATAAGAAGAAAGCGAGAGGATGCGACCTTTGGCTGAAGGAGGGTTTCGTTCCCGACTCTCGAGGTTTCGTCGTCCAATCACCAAACATCGCGAGCGGTTCCCATCGAAAAAACGGGGGTAAACCGTCTTCTCACACCGGTTCAATAAATTTCACAGCACTCAACTCTCTCAGGGGCAGCAGCGTCTTTTCACAGCCCACTTCACGCCTCCGTCAAGCCCGTTATCTGCTTTTGGGCTGAAAAATAATTTAAACAAAAAGGAGGGACCCCTGTGGAAACACAAACGTTAGGGGGATTAAAAGGAAAAATTGAAAGTTTAGAGGGTTTTTCTGGTACTTCCCCGTTTATTTTATGATTCCTCATTCATAACATTTGTCTTGAGACTTTTTTTGTGTGCCGGACCACATTTATATCATATAGTCTTTCTTCTAACAATTTCATCAACAATCTTTAGAGGTGTTCCATCCGTAACAATGAAGTCAGGAGCTTCATTGATTGCAGCAGTCAGTGAAGATACAACGAAGGCACAATAATACCTAAAAATAACGGTGACAACATTGAGTTTAAATTCTCCATAAAGAACAATGATGGGAAGAGATTTTTTTTAGTCAAAAGTCTGTAATCTCTTTTTCGTGTCATTTCTTTTTTCTTTTTTTTTAATAATTCCACTTTAATAATAATAATAATAATAATTTGAAATAATTCCCCCTTTCATAATTCCCAATCTAAAATAACAATAATAATAATTTGCAATAAGTCACACTTTAATAATTTAAAATAATTTCAATAATGCGTGCTATTTTATTTTTAGTAATAATATATTTTTAAAAATAAATCGGTTTTGAAAATTTAAATAAATTTTTAAAAACCAATAACAATTTAAAAAAAATAGCTTAAAAAACCAGAAAATATGCCACTTTATTAACTATAAAAACGAAGGGTCAAAACGTTATTTTTTTAAATTATCTAGCAAATAACCTAATCAATCCCAGATTAAGTAATGATATGATGACCATAGAACTATTTTGACAATTAAAAAGAAAAAAAAGGGTCGAAGTAGAGAAATAGCCCTAAATTAATACTTACAAATAAACCCACTATAGGAAGATATTTCATCACAATCATGTCAATCATAGTTTTCCCAAGCTTTATATTTCCATAAATCCAGAAGTTTTCTGCAGATAAATAAATGCCCAGACAGACTAACAATGGTACAAGGAAAAGCCTCCAATCAACACAAAAGCATCAACTACTGGATGAAAACATCATTCAAAAGAAAAATCAGTGTAGTTTTAAATATTTATTTAGCACTGTAATGTTAACAGAAATTGTCTATCAAAATCACAGAAAACTCCTGTGAACATTCATCAAGTGAGAGTCAATTTGATGTATTTATTCACAAATTTTTTTTTCTTCTCATAAACAGAACCTAAATCTTGTCTTGTAGGCTCATAGCAGCTGAGAGTAACTTAATTGCTGTATTTCTTCTAATAATAATCAGACATTGAAGCCCTCGGCACGAAGACATCTCTTGTGGGCTTCAATCCATTTCGTACAGGCAGCTTCACCATGTGTCACAACACATTCATCTCTCAGTCTTTTGGTATCAGGGCATGCACAACAGATTTTCTTTTTTGGCTTTGATTGGGTTGTCTCAGTTGCGGCCGAGTCTTGTCTTACCGCCAGTGATGCATGCAAACATGAGTTTGCGTCCAACCCGATTCCCTTCATTTCCATTTGAGCAGAGGCTGTGTAGAGATAAATACAGAAATATTCTGTACAAATTACAATAATGATAAAACAGGACAATTGTCACAAATCATGTGAAAAAGAAAAATAAGCTGTAAAGGGAAGTCCATGAATCAAAAGCTGTGTAGAAATAGATAAATACAGTAATGTTTAGTATAAACCACAAGAATGATAAAATGGGACAATGTCACAAATAATATGAAAGAGAAATATGCATCAAGGGAAGTCCATAATCCATATTTTTAAATGGCATGAAATCATTGACAAAAAAATTACATGTGATACTAAATTGTTTAACAAGATTTTTCATCTAATGTAATTTCCTTCCTTTCCACTGCAGTAGCTTTATTGTGCCATAAATTCAACAGAAGATGAGAGAAACTATACAGCAAAGAAACTTCATGATCGATATTTTCAAAGGACGTGCTAACATTGACAAAAATAAATATTATCTGAATTGCTCAACAAAATTCTTCATCCGATTGCAATTTTCTTCATTCTTAAAGTAACCGCATTTTTTGTGCTATAAATCTGATAAGAGATGGATCCAAAAAAAACATGCATGCAGTAAGCATCCCAACCAAATCATTTCTCATGTATACTCTTATTGGCAGACTATCCATCATGGTTTAGTTGTTATGTAAATTATTAAATACACAAAATTTCTAATTCCACAGTCAAGTCAAAGTGTAAGAAGAGTGATATGTTTTTATCCAAGACCATTTAGATGCTCTTTAAAAAGGTTACATCATCAATGCTCATGTCTTGTAGATAATTCATAAATTATCAAAAGCGGACTTACTTTCTTTCCTTTTTTAAAATAAAAATCAAAACTGACCTAAGTTGGTGCAAAACAAACATTAAAAGTGTTAACATTAAATGTGATTTCATATGACAAGAAGAACAATTTTTTAATGCATTCTATTTCCAAAAAATGCTAGGATGACAGAACCTTAGTTACCTAATGCTTGCTACCAACGTAGCATATGTTCCCCTTTAACAGCGTAGAATCAAACTTAAAAAATCAGAACCAACAGAATCAACATACTAGAGTCTAGAGATTCACAATTCGACAAGTAATTCTAAATATTCACTTCGACCCTCAATTACCATTGGTGTCCAGTAATCCCTTTTTCTCTAGAAGCACAAACAGGAGCAGCACCATGTTTGGCAATGTAAACCAACTTGCAAACCCACTGCCCAAGTCATAACAATGAAAAAACTCACTTTCTCCCAGTAATGACATATTTCAGAGATCATTACATAGGATTGCTCTGCATCAACATTAACCCTAACAGCATCCATGTTTAAACTGTCGAACCAATCAACAACAAGGAACAATGCAATTTCCAGATACAATGATGGCAGGCAAAATTTAATCAGGAATTCAGCTAGGGGGAAAAAATTCAAATCCTTGAGCGCTTACAAGTTCAAAACTTCAAATCACGAATTTTAATACAACCCAATCAAAATTGAACCGACTGTAGTCTACTAATTCCAATACTTCCCACTATAAATCAAACTCAGCCTCTCATAAAATCATGGATGAGGCAGCTGACCACTAACTTTGAAGGTGACCAAAATTCAATCAAGAATTTAGCTAAGAAAAAGATCAAAATTTGGATCACTTACAAGTGCGCAACTTCAAATCAAGATATTTCATACAATCCAATCAAAATTTAACTGAATATAGCATCACCAAGGCCATCTATTATGAATGCATTGCAATTTAAATCAAATTAATTCTCTCATCAAAATCTTGGACCAAAGCAACTCCCAGGCCCAATGAAAGTGACCAAAAATTTAATCAAGGATTAAGCTATCAAATCTTTCGCCCAATTACAAGTTCAAAACTTCAATTCAAGAAATTTCATACAATCCAATCAAAAATTGAACCATCCCACTATAATTCAAAATCCAATCAAAATTAACAATTTAAAACAACTATTTACATAAAAAATCTTAGATTCCAAACCGAAACAAATCAAAAGAATCGGTAATCAAAGAACACATAAAACAAAATCCTTGATAAGCACTGAAACGAGAACTCAAACAAAGCAAAACAAAGGGGAAAGAGGTCAAGGAATCACCAGAAAAAGGCAAGGCCGGAGGCGGAGGTCGGAAAGAAATTGCGCCCTTCGCCGGAGGCTTCTGTGAGTCTTGAGACAAAGAATGACCTTTTAGGGTTTTGAATACTCATTTTTTGTATAAAGGCCCCTCAAAACCCTTTATTTACAAAGGCGTACCTGTTCTTGGTAAAATTGAATTTGCATTCACACCCTTTATTATTATTATTATTATTATTATTATTATTATTTTGGCATACATAGCCCTATTCAAATCACACAATGATCAGAAATAATAAAAATTTATTAAAAAAAAAACTGTGAAATGACCTAATAATTTTGATGAAAAATAAAGCATTAGGAGGTAGAGAAAATTTTAGAATTTTTTTTTATATTTTATAGAAAACTATTTATTATTATTGTTTTATGTTTTTCGCTATCTTTGATAATATAAATTACCATTCTTTTGCCTTTCATTTATATAAATTTTTTTTTTTTTTTTTTTTTTTTTTTTTGAGAGAGACGACAAGCACCAGAACCTAGTGACATGTATATGTGGGGAGCAAAGTTCAACACCGACCCACGTGTCCTCACCTTGCGTAGGCTATGAGGTTCAATCCTAGGTCCTCTACAAAATGAACACCTTACGCAAGGGACCCGATGCCAATTGACCCAAAGGCCGTTGGCATAAAATACTTTTTTAATTCATATTATTATTAGATCTTATATATAAAATATGATAAGTTCTTTTTATTTTTAATAAAACTTTTTCTAGTAAAATTAATTATATATCATTTTATTTGTATTAAAAGACACGATTTATTATTTTAAAGCTTATTTATTTTAACCATTGATTTTGCTTTTTCCAAGGTGGGGGCAATTAGCAAATAAAACCTTTAGATTTTTTTTTAAACATTGATAGATGGGGTATAATAATTAGCTCTTTAAATTTGATTTAATATTAAAAAAAGGATATAAATTAATTTCATGCATAAACTCTAGGCGTATGCAAGCAATATAAATGTAATACGTTTGTAATTTATTTTAAATAATTCCCCCTTGAATATATAATATCAATTTCCTGAAACACTAATCTCTTGCAAAAAATTATTTTTTTTTTAACTACTAGGCGACAAGCCCTCCCATTGAAGGGATTGTCAAAAGGACAGTTATAGAGGTGCACCAATTACAGTGACTTACAGTTGCCTGTCCTGCAACTCTAAAGGGGTGAACTACTATTTTTCCCACAAGAGATCCATATCCCAAGCCTGTAAATAGTACAAGAACAGTATTGGACCTAAATATACAGTGCATAAATAATATTATCAAGGAAAGATTCAAACCCTTGCCCCTTTTACACTCTTATATTATACTTGTGGGCTTCCTCTCCCTTTTACTTCTATCTTGTTTTAGAGTTTTGTTTTTATTTGTTTAAAAATATCTCTCTCTTTCTTTAGAGTTTTTTATTTTTATTTTTTTAAAAATATCAAATTTTTTACAAATTAATACCTATAAACTAACCCATAATAATTTTTTAAAAATTATTTCAAAAATTTTATTATTTAATCTATTGATATTTTATAAACTTTGTGTAGTATATATATATATATATATATATTTTGTCAAACATTTATGCTTTAATTTTTAGTTTTTTTACAAATTAGTTTATATAATACATAAAATTATATTTTTAACAAAGTTTTTGTTAAATTTCATTATTCAACTCTTGATTTTTTTATAAACTAAACTATAAATTAACATATATATAAATTTTTTTAAAAAAATTATAAAAATTTTATTAATTAATGCATTTCACCCCCTACCCTACAATTTCAAGCTCCACCCCTAACTATATATATATTTTTTCTCCTTTAGATTTTCAAATTATTAAAAAATTAACGTTAATGAATTATGTGCAACATGGTTTCTTTTTTTAAGAAAAAAATCTATTATTTATGTGACCATTCTTTGTATTTGTCCATAAGAAATCTTCAAAAAGAGTACACACTGAGGAAGGAAATACCTTGAAAATTTTTTTTTTTTAAAAAATGACTTAATTGCCTGAATGCCCTTGTACAACTCTATAATAATTTACTGCAATAAAACAACACAATTATTTGTAGACACACCTTTGAAAAATGTCCCCCATATAAAGGCCTCTAAATACATGCAAAAAGAAAGGAATGAAACAAGGCATGGAGGTTGTGCTATTTATGAGACAAGTGGACCAACGTATGCAAGGAAAGAAAGCCAAACAGCAGAAGGCTTGGACAAACTAATTATGGAGGAACATGTGGGAAACTTTCCTTCATATTGAGAGCTCATGCAAGGTGAGTGATTAACTGATGATAGCCACGTATTTGTATCAATGGTGGTTATTGCTCACATCCATGGAAAGTCTCTACCTATTGGACATGTGGAGGAGTCAAAGTTAGAAGTGTTGAGGTTTGGATGTCGATTGAGGAAGAGGAGCAAGGGTGTTTGACGAAATGCCTGAGGATCCTGTTTGTTCTACCAGAGCATACAGTCAATAAGTCAAAAGAGAAGTGGGGAGACAAAGAGTGTAATCAGCCAATCACACTCGTCCACTAGCATTGATATATATATATATATATATAATACTATAGACAGGGAGACAGATAACATAAAAACCATTGGGCAAAGTTACAGCAACTTGCCCATTGGTTACAAAACAATCTTGACCTGCTTCAGCATTGGCCCAACACTGAAACTCAGAGATTATGTATTAAATATTAATACATTCAAAAGACTTTTCAACTGCTTTAGCTACTCCTTAAACTTAGCATCCATGCCCTGCTTCTTCAACCAAAATGGTTCACCATCCTCCAGTGGTACAGTGCCATACTTGATCCCATCTTCACTTCACCACCGCACGATCCCTTTCACTGCCATACTTCATGCTTGCTCGCCATGCCAATAGTCTGGACACTGTCTTCAATCACCCTCCAATCAAGCTTCTCATCATAGTATGCTTTTCCGGTGGAAGAGGTTTAGTGAACAGATCCGCAAGTTGATCATTAGTTGAGCAATGTTGGAGGAAATCACCCCGCCACTGACCAAGCCCCTGATGAAGTAAGTGATAGCGTACGTCGATGTGCTTGGGCCTTCCATGGTGTGCAGGATTCTTGGCCACAGCAATTGTTGATTGGTTGTCACACCAGAGACACGTTGAGCTACTGAAAGTACTCCTGCGTTCCTCCAGCAACCTCCTGAACCAAACAATTTGACAGGCAGCAGTGGTCGTGGCGATATACTCTGCCTCCGTGGTCGACAGTGCTACAACATCTTTCTTCCTTGAACTCCAGGATATGGCACTCAATCCCAGTCGGACAAGCATCCCAGTTATGCTCTTCCGATCAGGCAAGGATCCCCCTAGTCGCTATCTGAGAAGGCCTCAAGCACACCACCATCATCCTGAGAGAACCATAGGCCGAAATCCTTGATACCAGCGAGATACCTCACCACTCGTTTTGTTGCAGTGAAATGAGTATTGCAAGGAGAATTCATAAATCTGGAGAGAACCATAGGCCGAAATCCTTGATACCAGCGAGAACCAAAGCAGATGTCTGGCCGTGAATGAGTAAGATACAGAAGCCTGCCAATGAGGCTTCTATACATCATTGGATTAGTGAGCTCAGCATCTGTGCTTCTGAATGTTTTCTCATTAACTCCCATGGGTGTCATCACTGGTTTGCAATTTACCACATTAAGCTGTTGTAAAATCACCTCAATGTAACTCTTTTGCCTAATAAAGATCCCACTTGATTCTTGTTTAATTTCAAGCCCGAGGAAGAAGCTTAACTCACCCAAATCAGACATATCAAAGGTCTTCATCATGTCAGTCTTGAACTGTTTCACAAGAACATTTGACGAACTTGTATAGATGATATCATCCACATAGAGACTCAGTAGTAAACTATCTCCATTCTCCAGTACCTTTCGATACAATGTATGCTCAAACTCACTTCATATGAACCCATGATCACAAAAATGTTGATCAATTTTGCCATACCATGCACGGGGGGCTTGTTTCAGGCCATACAGTGCTTTCTTCAATCTATAAACTTGTTTTTCACTCCCCCTGACTTCATAACCCTCTGGTTGCATCACATACACCTCCTCTTGAATGTCTCCATTCAAGAATGCTGATTTCACATCGAAATGATAGACAGGCCAACCTGCATGAACTGCCAATGCTAGCATGAGTCTTACTGTCTCTAACTGGCAACAGGAGAGAACACCTCTTCATAATCCACTCCATGCTGCTGTGAATACCCCTTGGCGACCAATCTAGCCTTCAGCTTAACAACCTCTCCTTGTGCATTCATTTTGGGCTTGCATATCCACTTCAAACCCACTGCATGCTTGCCCGAAGGCAATTCACACAATTCCCAGGTGCTATTCTTTTCAATTGATGCTATCTCAGCATCCATAGCCTCCTGCCAGCCCTTATACTTTACAGCTTCTTTAAAATTAGCTGCAGCACCAGCACACAAAGCAAATGTGCACGTGCTGTAGATGTCTTCCAGTGAGCGTGTCTTTCTTGGCGGTGTTTCTTCAGTTTGTGCCCCTAGATTGCTTTGTCTTCCAGTAGGCAAGTCTCCATCCTTTTAAGTTTCAGTTACTGCATCGCCTGTGATTCCAGTTGCATCCTTAATTGCAATCTTAGGTCCTTCATGAGCACTAGCATCCCAACTCCACCGAGATTCCTCATGAAACACTACATCCCTGCTTACAATGACTTTACAATTAATGGGATTAAACAATTTATATGCCTTAGATTCAAGGCAATACCCAACAAATACACATTTTTCAGACTTTTCATTGAGTTTCTACAGCTTCTGAGATGGAATTAAGGTAAAAGCAATACAACCAAACACTCGTAGATAACTTACAGATGGTTTGTCTCCATGCCAAGCTTCATAGGGGGTCTTATTGTGCAATGCTTGGGTCGGTGATAGGTTGATGAGATGCACAGCAGTGGACACTCCCTCTCCCCAGAATTTCACGGGCAAACCTCCACTCTTGAGCAGGCCTCTAGCCATTTCAACAACAGTCCAGTTCTTGCGCTCAACGATGCTGTTTTGCTAGGGTGTGTAGGGGCTGTGAACTCCCTTCGAATGCGAAACTTGTTGCAGTAGTCCTCGAATTCTTTAGATGAGAACTCCCTCCCACGATCACTCCTTACTCCCTTAGGTTTCATGCCTGTCTACCTCTCCACTGATGCATGAAAGATTTGAAATTTTGTAAAAGCCTAGGACTTGTTCTTTATGAAGAACACCGTACACCACCTGCTAAAATCATCAACAATCAGATAAAAATACATGTTTCCTCCCAGCGAATCTTCACTCATAGGACCATAGAGGTCCATATGAACCAACTGAAGACATGTACTAGCTCTTCGTGCCACTCCACTGGGAAAAGAATTCCTTGATTGCTTCGTTAATGCACATCCCTCACACTGAGATCCTTGCTTTAGTTCAGGCATCCCAGTCACCAGCTTCTTGCGAGCCATGGCCTTCAGACTATTATAATTCAAATGTTCGAGCCTTAGATGCCACAATTCCTCTAGTGTTGACTCCTTGCATTCATCACTAAGCTTCCAACCTTTGCAATATCCACTGGGAACATTTTTTACTTGATCTCGTAAAGATATCACTTGACTCTTCTCCTGATTATTAGAGATAATACACTGGTTCTTCTCAAACACCATGGAATACCCTTTGGTGAGTAATTGTCCCACACTCAAGAGGTTATGTGCCAATCCCGGTACTTACTAAACTCCTTGAAGTCTCTTCTGAGTTTCCGTGCTTGTATTTACAATGACTGTCCGCTCGCCGCACACCTTCATTTCCTTATCATTTCCCAGTCTCACAGTGATGTTCATTAACTCATCGAGGCTACTAAACAATGATTTATCCCCCGTCATGTGATTGGAGCACCCCGAGTCTATCAACCATACTGTGCTGGGTTGATCACCTGTGGAGCAACTAGCCATGAAGAGGTTCTCAGTGTTTTCTTCTTCTGCAACGAGACCAGCTTCCTTCTCTGGTTACTTCTCACGGGCTCTGCATTCAGCTTTCATGTGGCCGAATCTCTTACAGTGAAAACATTGAATGTGGCTTTTGTTTTCCAAGCCCCTTCCACGACCATCTCGAGCTCTACTTCTCCCATGAGCAAACGACCTCCCACGGCCTCTACCATCTCCCCACAAGCTCATAACAGCTCCACCTTTGCTGTGGTTTGTGATAGGGTGCTCACTCTTGACATGGAGAGCTTTCTCAACTGCCTTCCCTACCGCACGACACTCTCACCTAGTGAGCTTGCAGTGTACCATAAAGGTCGTCCAACGTGAGCTTTGCGATCTCCTTCAACTCCTCAATTGTGACAGCAACCCAGTCGAACTTCGGCACTAGACTCCGAAGCACCTTGGACACGACTTCAGGTTCCTTGAGTTTGTGCCCAAGAGCCTTGATCTGGTTGGTGATTGTGATAACACTTGAGATGTACGCCTGAACTCCCTTGTCGTCACCCATTTGGAGCGTCTCAAAGTCTTGTCGGAGAGGTTGGATCCTCACGGACAGCACCTTGGACGTTCCCAGGCAATGCTTTCTCAGTATCTCCTAAGCTTCGTGCGCCGATTTGGCTTCAGCGATCCAGTCGAGGTTCGGCCAGTCCACAGCCTGCTGGATTAGGCATAACGCCTTCGCATCTCGCTTCCGATTGTCCCTCTCCACTGCGTCGTCCTTCGACTCCGTCATGCCGTTCTTCACCAAGTCTCACAGCTCCTGGGACCTGAAAACGGTCTTCATCTGCAAGTTCCACCGCCCATACTCCTGGCCAGTGAACACCGGGATTGATGGCTGAGAGAGACATACCGGAGTCCTAGCCGACGCCGAAGATCTGCTGGTTTCCATCACCGGGGCTCTGATACCACTTTGTTGAGGTTTGGATGTTGATTGAGGGAGAGGAGCAAGGGTATTTGAGGAAATGCCTGAGGATCCTGTTCGTTCTACAAGAGCATACAGTCAACAAGTCAAAAGAGAAGTGGGGAGACAAAGAATGTAGTCAGCCAATCACACTCGTCCACTAGCATTGATATATATATATATATATATATAATACTACAGATAGGGAGACAGATAACATAAAAACCATTGGGCGAAGTTACAGCAGCTTGCCCATTAGTCACAAAACAATCTTGACCTGCTTCAGCATTGACCCAACACTGAAACCTAGAGATTATGTATTAAAATATTAATACATTCAAAAGACTTTTCAACTGCTTTAGCTGCTCATTAAACTTAGCATCTGATAAGTGCTTGTGTGATATGAATGCGAAGCATTCTTTCCTTATGTTGAGCATTACTTTTCTCGGGTTTTTACACTAATATGTGTTTTTTTATGTTACTTTTTATGCGGGTAGGGTTGTGAGGCCGAGTATGAAGGAAATATGCTAATGTGGATTATAATGCACCAATTTTTGGAGGAAATCTTGCTAAGGTTCAAGCGAAGACATAGGGTCGGTGTGAGATGCTAGAGTGTGTGCCAACCTCCTCGTGTTCAGTGGGCACATCCATTTGGAGGGGCACAAAAGGCGGTCACACTTGAGCATTCCGACTTATGCACATAGAACAAGAGCTCCACCAGCGTGTACACCATTAAAGAAGCAAGTGATCCACGACGTGAACGTGTGCCCGTTTGCGTTACCCGATGAAAGTATGGAATTGGGAAGCTATTCGGTCGAATCTTTGTAGCGAGTCTTGTAGCATATATTGTAGCAGAGCTATTCCGACCGTGCCAGAAACTAGAGAGCGAGAGAATCCACGCAGGCGTGTGGGAAATTATCCACAGCGTATGGAAATTATCCATGCCCATGTGGAAATTCCGCGCGGTGCGTGGAGCATCACGCCCGTGTAGTCGCTCGATTCGACCCTATTTAAAAGCCGATTCAGCCCCGATTTTTGGTATTCTTTTTCTCCATCTTTTTCCCCAACTTGGAGAGGGCTTGGCTGGGGTTTCGAGGGTATTGGCCAAGGTTTTGGAGAGGTTCTCTGACTCCGAGCATCGTCATTCCTTAGGAAGAAGGTTGGTAGGGGAGCTTCAGTCGAGGTGTATCCTATACTGGGACGAGGGAATCCTTGAGACTGACAGTAGAGGACTTTCCACAAGACCATCGACACGAACATCGAGGGGGTTTTCTTTATGGATTCATTGCTTTTACATTCTATTTCTTTGATTGTACTTAGCTCCATGGAGAGCTAAACCCCTAGTGGAGTACTCGGGTATTAGTGAACCCTAGGATGTATTTGTTTCTTTGAACCTCTTTATTGTGCTTTCAATAAATTAATGTTATTGTGAGTTCCAACCTTGAATGCTTGATTGTATGAACATTTCCCCTAGAGTGACACTAGGGTCGAGAGTTCTTGTTGGTAACCTTGTGAGTGAGTGACCACCACGAGCGTTAGACAAAACTAGGTTGGAGAGGGTTGAGAGGGGTGAGTCGGGAGGTGCAGGAGGCGTCCCCTTTCCCCTCCGGTGATAGATTCTACCTCCGTTCCTCGAGTTCTTTCGCGGCCATAATAGAGTGAATGGTCTAAGGGATGAGCTTCAGCTGGGGGCTTAGTTCGCGTGCAGATGGAGTGAAGTGTTGAGGGTGATCTTAGTATCTAGGGGCTCAATTGTGGTTAGGGACCTTCCACTGGACCAAAGGGTTAGGGTCTATAATTAGGGAAGAGATTTATCACTTGGAATCCCTAGAGCTCATTGCAACTCTATGCAAGTGCGAGGTGTTGAGATTGTTCGATTTCTCCTCCGGGACATGTATAGAGTTAGGCATAGTTGACCTTAGATTTGGGACTATGTAATTAAGGATTTCCATGACTCACCATTGAATTGATTAGGAAGCATAATAGAGGGTTCTTGCACTTGAAATAATTATCCTAGGTGGAGCATTATCCGGGTACCCCATCTTTATCGATTGTCTTACCCCCTTCTTTACTTTTGCTCTCTTACTTGTTGCTTTTACTGTTGAGAATTGAATCATTGTCACACTCATTATCATTGATCTTTTACATAGCTAAGAATCGAATTAAGTATTTTTATTCCCTACTCCACTGTGGATTAGATTTACCCGCTCACCCGGGATTATTACTCGACAAACCCGTGCACTTGTAGAGCATCCATGCC